>NW_013743624.1:0-2723 GCF_000517525.1 Limulus polyphemus
AGAATCTATCTATATACTACTAAAACTCTGAGATTGTTTGTTTGTTTATTTGCTTATTTTGTCAGTCAAAATAATCGTTCACACTACAGTTCCCGCTTTTTACGAAACTTCTTACTTCACTTTTTTTGAAAAATGAAGTGGTCTTACCTTTTACTCCCGATCAACAATGAAAGATCTTTTCTTGAATTATGAATAACACGAATGGATTGAAATATTTAATTAAATTATCTCGAAATAAACCTTCATTTCAGTGCAATATTGAAATTACCTTAAATTCTTCATAGCCTCTGAAATGATTTGAAGTTTGATATTTTAAAGTAAGTTTTGTGAAAATCGGGCCACGGGTTACCGAGTTAGCGCCGTTTTCTGGGTCACATTTCTGAAAATTTCTAGCATGAGTAATTTTACATCACTCTTCCGTTCGCGCTTTTTACGAAACTTCTTCCTTCAAATCTAGTTCCCTGTCCATGAATACAAGCTTAATTAACATAGAAGTAAATTCAGCACCAAATGTAAGAAGCATCAGGTATCAACAATTAAAATATTATAGGAGGACTGGTTGAATTGAGTTAGTTGAAATGAAGGTCATGCTTCTGCAAGGTACATAGGACCGGTGTTTTCAAACTATAGTTCCAAGTGGCACAAGCAGATAAGAATGGTGACCCATTCCTCTGGATGAGATGCCAGTGCATTGCAGATTAATCCTCAGCTAATAGTTGGTACCCACCATGCAACCGGGTAGACTGGAACAACTGGAGTAATATGTCTTACTCCAAGACACAACAGCATGATTCGGGTCATGAGTTGAGTACTAAGTGACAATCCCAGGGGTTGTGCTGACAAGCATTGACCCCTCAGATGGAGGTTGGCTGCTTCTCTACTTATACTACCTTCTGACTGTATACTATCCTTTTGATTCCACATTATTTTCTTTTCCCAGCTATTTCAAATGGTACTTTGTTTTCCAGCAGTCCCATTCCCTCTGGATGTTGATGAAGACTTTCCATGTTATAGCCTTGCCAGTATCCGCCTTTAATGTTTTAGTTACATTTCTAAAAAAAGTCATTAAAATATGTTTTATGTAAACAGTTGTTTATAAACTTTAAGGACAATGTGTACAGAAAAAAACATACATTTATAGTTAAACAAGCTAAAAATTAACATCAATATAACAACTAAAGGTTTTCAACTGAGATGTTATCTTTAACAGGTTAGCATAAATATTAGCTGTGTAAAAACAGGTAGCTTAACGACAAATGTTTTGCTGGGAACATAGCTAGGTAGTTTACAGGTACAGTAGGCAGCCAGCCAAAGTAAGATTATTTCATTTAATACACACTCTTAAAAAAACATTCACAAGTAATTTTTTTTTCTAAAGTTATAAATGTCATCTTAACGTGTCATCCTTTCATTATTTTGAAAATTATCACTATTTAAAACTCTTCTTTCCAGACCTTCCATGATTATTACCTCTTGCCTATTCGGAAATCAGTTTCACACATTTGGTCATTTAATGGCTTTTTTTTAGGTTTGAGAAGTGCCGTATAAGTATGATATTTAAGCAACCAACTACTCCATGTGTAACAAAAACTTGGTGTATTTTGTAGAGATTTATGGGGATTTAAAATGTTTGTTTTCAAATAACATGTACGGTAATGGTGTAGCAACCGAAGAAATAGATACATAACAAGTAAATCTTCCAGGAAGATCTTTCCAGTGGCATGTTCATATTGATCATTATGGAAGTGGGAGAGAAAAAGCCGTTGCCTGTCAAAACTGTTCAAGGCAAGATTTTGATAACAGATGAAGAAGGCAAGTAATTATAATTATAATTAGACAAGGAAAAAAGGTACTGCAATATTTTAAACCAAGATATTGACAACTTAAAACTTTAAATACATGTATTGATAAAATTCTGATAGAGGAATTGTAGTAGTATAAAAAAACTTGATTAATCATTTGCAATATTGTTAGAAACTAGGGTAAAACTGAAAGAAGAAAGTTGATAATTTTCCTGATAATATAGTGTAAGACCATGAGCATGAGATATTGTGTTTATGAAAAATAAATGGATAAAATTGGATGAAGCATAGAGAGAGAATATAAATGTATGAGTGTTAATGGTATGAACAAAAATCCATATTTCTCAGGCCAGTGCTACCGTACAAGTTTACTGAGCATTCTGCTTGCTTAAGTTTTTACTCTAGTACAGTCTTCATGATCGGATGTTATCCACAAACTTTTCTATGCTCTATCATGTCATGTTATTGATTCAACTTTGTTCGGTTAACACATTGTAAATGAGTTCTTAAGATTTACTGTAAAAATTATATGGATGACTTTATGATCCACAAGTAACTGTGAGCCTGTGTCACTGACTTTATGCTAACAACTGTTGCTGGTAGTTATGTAAGTTTTTTATTTATAATAAGACATATTACAAGCAATGACGTGTTACTATGTTTGGGGGTATACCATATGCTTATATTGTCAATTCTAGCCTTTCATATTTAGAATGTAAGCACTTAATGATACCAAACTATGTTGATGGATAAACAGATGGTCAGAACTGAACAATGCCAAACTATGTTTATGGATAAACAGATAGTCAGCACTTAATGATACCAAACTATGTTAATGGATAAACTGAATGTTAGCATTGAATGATACCAGATTATGTTGAGAGATAACCAGACAGTTAGCACTGAATGGTACTGTTACGT
>NW_013743625.1:0-2553 GCF_000517525.1 Limulus polyphemus
GGTAGCGTTTAAACGTGAAACTAAATTTTTTCTTTTATAGGTTAACGAGATAGAAAGAATAATAAATGAACTGAAAACAAAAACATAACGAAATAAAATTAGGATTTGCTACCTCATATTCTTTCCTCTTTCGAAAAAGAAAGTGATTACATTAATCACTGTTCATAAAATCCCAATTTTCGTATCCTTACTTTTAAGGACTTTATTATACTGCCACCACGAATCCTGCCCAGTTTAAGTACATATACCTTACAAAGAAAACTCGTTCATGTTCTTCTATCTTCATCTTCTCTACCTTCCGGCTCAGGTTACGGGACGTCTTTGAGTTCAAAGACGAGCTAAGCTAAAATACTTAACTAGTTACACCAAGTGATTTAAAATCATGTGATTATTTACATACTCTTTCAAACATTAACATCTGGTGTCAGTCTAATACAAATTTAAAATTGATGTAAATAATTAAATTGAGAGTTAACGTTCAAATTTAAACTAAATATTCACAGCTTAACTAAATGAGAGAATGAATAATAAATGAAAGGTTAAAAACATCTAATAGTAATTAAAAATTGAACTTATACCTCACACTCCTTCCTCCTTAAAAAAAATAAAAGATTAAATTAATTGTTTTAAATTCTAAATTTTAGTATCCTTACTTTTAACGCCCTCATTATACTGACATCGTCAGTCCTTAACAATTTATGTACAGATACCTTACAAGAGGCAAGCATTCCATACTCGGCTTTATCTTCTTTAGCTTCCGGCTCCAGTTCAGTTTAACAGAAGTTCATGGGTTCCAAGACCAGCTAATCTGTGATAATTACCTAAACTACTCACATCAAGTGATCAGAATTCATGCGATAATTATGTGCACACACTTTACCAACATTAATATCTGTACGTCACCGCTATGGAAAACTGGCGTCAGTTTCATAATTTATAGAAATTTAAAAATTGATGTGATTAACTGGAATGTGAGTTAGCGTTTAAATGCAGATTAAAAATTTATAGATTAACTAAACGATAGAAGGAATAATTGAATGGTAAATAAAACCATAACAAATTAAAAACAGAATTTGCTACCTCACACTCATTCCCTTTTCGGAAATCGAAGTGATTACATTAATCACTCCTTATAAATTCCCAATTTTCGTATCCTTACTTCTAATAGCCTCATTATACTGACACCATGAACCCTTTACAGTTTCAGTACAGATACCTTAAAGAAAACACTCGTGTTCTTGAATTTTCAAGTTGATATTCTCTACTTTCGTGATCTGGATCAACTTGCAAAAGGTTCGAGTTCAGAGATTAGCTAGGTTGAGTAGAAGACAAGTGATCAGCATGTTATGTCGAAGGATGGAATGTGGATATTCCAGAATTAGTTCTATATTTTGTTGGAGGATGTGGGGGGGGGCAGATCTCCAAGCCTTCTTGCAGCATTTAATTTTCTCAAAGTGCCTAGGATGAGATTATGTTGAAATAATCTCATCTGAAGAGAAAAAAATATTCACATCATTTTAGACACTTAAAATATTTATATTTTTAACAATCTTTTTAATTAATATAAAAATGGAATAACAACCAACGTTTTTGGATAGTCCGTTTAAGGTATATGCATTTAAACTGTCCAGGATTCATGATGTTAGTATAACGAGGTCATTAAAAGTAAGGATAGGAAAATTGGTAATTTAGGAGTTATTAATCATTTCATTTTTCGAAAGGGTAAGGAGTGTGAGGTAGCAAGCTTTATTTTTTATTTCTTTATGGTTTTGTTTTCAGTTCACTTTATTATTCTTTCTATTGTTTAGTTAATCTATGAAATTTTAGTTTACATTTAAACGCTAACTCACATTCTAACTAATTACGCCATGTAAAGTTTAAGTTATGAGACTAACATCAGTTTCCCTATCGGTGACTTGCAGATATTAATGTTGGTAAATAGTGTTAAAATACAACTTTAAACTCTAGAATAAAAACCGCAATGAGCTTCAATAAGTTTGCTCACGAGATAGTGAAATGTTTATTGATTATTATTAGATATTTTGTACTTTTGTACGTATTGTGGTTTTTATTCTTATTCTTTTTTAATTCCTTTTATTTATTAAAATATTAATCCTAATATTGATAATGTATTCTTTCATGTTAGTAGTAAGTCATGACCACGTACATATCCGTAAACTATATACGAACTGCTTAATAGTTTATAAGTGGTCAAATAATTACTTTTTGAAAACCGCCACCGAACAAAACTATTTCAAGATGTTAAACAGAAGGTAATATCCACGTTGAAAAGTAAGTCTTTCTCTCTCTCTTAGGACACGTTTAAAATTAGATAACTACTAGTGCTATTATTATGAATGCACCCATTATCTTCTACAGTAAATAATTTTACTCTAAAATGCATTGTAAGATGGAATGTTCAGCTTCATTTTCTCTACATTCCAGTTATGGTTCAGGAAGTTTGAGTTCAAACAAAGACCAGCTAAGCTGCTATGATTAACTAGTTAGAATAAGATTTGAATTCACGTGATCATTATTTATATATTCTTTAAC
>NW_013743626.1:0-1999 GCF_000517525.1 Limulus polyphemus
CATAATACAGTTTTTCCTCAGTGTGTGTACTTTCATGTATTTTTAAAGCACTCTTTGTTACAAACTGTTTCTGCAATCTGTACAGTTGTAATGTTTCTCCCCACTGTGTATTCTTTCATCTGCTTTTAAAAGATCCTTTTCTCTAAACCGTTTTTCACACACTGTACAACTGTAAGGTTTCTCCCCAGTGTGTATTCTTTCATGTATATCTAATCGACTCCTCCATCTAAACTGTTTTCCACACACTTTAAAACTTTAAGGTTTCTCCTCACTATGTATTCTTTCATGAATTTCTAAATAATACTTTTATCTAAACTGTTTTTCACACACTATACAACTGTAAAGTTTCACTCCAGTATGTTTTGTTTCATGTATTTTTAAATAATCCTCGTTTTCAAACCGTTTTTCACACACTGTACAACTATAAGGTTTCTCCCCACTGTGTATTATTTCATGTTTTTTTAAATGTGTGTTTCTTCCAAACTGTTTTCTACACACTGTACAACTGTAAGGTTTCACCCCAGTGTGAATTATGTCATGTTTTTTTAAATGTGTGTTTGTTCCAAACTGTTTTCCACTGTCTGTGCAACTGTATGGTTTCTCCCCAGTGTGTTTTCTTTCATGTATTTTTAAGTGACTATAATTCTCAAATTGTTTTCCACAAACTACACAATGATACGGTTTCTCTCCAGAATACTTCTTCTTTTGTTGTGTTAGATTATCAAATGTTTTTCCACAACTGTATAGTTTATCATCACATAGATGTTTGTCAGAAGCTTTTAGGTTATTTCCACTTAATTTTGTTTCTCCACTAATATTGTTAGTTTCGGATTTTACGTCTTCTGTAAAGTGATTTTCTTGTTTTATAACATAACCAGGAAACTGTCTTCCACTACAGATGTTCACGCTGGTCTCTTTATCTGAAGTAGATATAAATGATGTCAAATAGTAGGTAATAATAAATATATTACACATTACTTAATTTGATGAACATCTAAATATATTTTAATGTTGAAACATGATCAACACAAATATTAATACAGAAATACTAAAGATATAACTAAGTTTAAAAATTATAAAAACATTTTCTACCCAGAACAGAATAGCATTAAAAACATAAACTGTTGGTAACGTACCATATTCAAGAGATGTTTTTAGTAGATAACATCTAAAACTGCCTGTACAAATATGATAGTACATTGTACGACCAACCAACAATACTTTTAGCTAGTACCTTCCTGGATTAACTGTTAGTATTTACTAACTTGAAGTGGTGATTATCATGTTATCTTTTAACGATTTGTCTACTTTAGCATGTTAATTAACATGAATACTTTATATTTCCTGTTTAAATGTTTAGTATGTGTTAAATGAATATTTACACATGCTAAGATATATACTAAACTAAAATGTTTATCTATTTATTATTTATGAAATTTAGGTATTATTAGAGGCTGTTTTATTACTGACTTCAGTATGTTAAATTAAATTACTGGAGATTTGGGTTGTATAGGCTGTTACTGTTCAGGATAATCACATTTACAGAAATAAAAGACAACAGCACATTCTCTGAACATGAAGAACCAAAAAGATAACAAACCTGGTCAATTAGAAAGTTTCTTAATGTTTCACTTATAGAAACAAGTACTGTTCTCCTATTCATTTTGAGACAAACGTTTCTTTAATATTTTAAAAACACCTTGTTGCTATTTCATCACCTTACACATTAAATTACAGGTACAAATAACAAATGACAATTCCTGCTCCTCAATCTTCATCTGCCATCAAATAATTTATGTAATCAGCACAACAGTCTATATACCCCATAAATTTTACACCATATCTGAACCTGTACGTATCATGTGACTACTTTCCACCAATAGCATTGAGCCATCTATACTGCTATTCTCACTCAATATTCCCTATCTTCATTAGCACTGTATTATTTAGGGTTGTGTGTTCCAGTTCAGGGCTCTACCATTAGACCAATGTCAGCTCC
>NW_013743627.1:0-5351 GCF_000517525.1 Limulus polyphemus
AAAGGCATGTGAACATCATATAGAACATTTCAGTAGATGTATGTGTTACAATGGTTGGAAGGTATGTGAACATCATATAGAACATCTCAGTAGATGTATGTGTTACAATGGTTGAAAGGCATGTGAACATCATATAGAACATTGTCAACAAGTTACATTCGTATATAATAACTAGAACAAGACAACTGCAAAGGTTTTTTTGGACCACGTGTTTATACCAAAACTGTATGACATTAAAGAGAGTTATGTTAAACATTCTAGACAGAGTTTCTCAAAAGAATATGGATTTAATGATGGCTTTGTCTTGTATCCTGATCCAGTACATTTCTTGATGCCAGCCTCTTCCCATCATAGATATCGTTGACAAAAAGGATATGTCCAACGAAACTGTCATATCTGAACTTATGCTGCTTTAGAAATCCAACAAAAATACAAACTACGCTGCTGTTTGTAAATGTCTGCATGTAAATGCAGCTACGTTTCAAATTCTGCACAAGCTGAATGTGTCAGACTTAACAATTAGTGTATTCTCAGCTTCATATAAACAATACTTCTCCACTCTGTCACGAGTATTTACTACGTTTCTATACTTCATAATAGAAAGAGAACTTTAGTTATATTGGCTCATGAAAAAAGCTATTAATCTGACCCTGAACATGGAAGACTTTATGAATTTCTCCAGGTCAACTAGAAAACTGATGCTTTAATTTTTTTAATTTATATTATTTTTTTACATTATGATCTTTTTAATACTTTTGAAAATGTAAAATAAGATAAAACTGTGTAGAGCAATTCGATCTAGTTTGTAGTACACTACTGTAGTTTAAATAAAATTAATGGAAAGGATGATTTTAAGCTTAAAGGAATAAAAAACATAAAAACAAGGGTGATAAAAATATCATTGAAAGCGATGCACATCTGAAGACATAGATGTTGAGAATATATACCTAGTTGCATAGATATATGTTGCAAATACTAATAAATCACAAAGGATTGAAAGGAAAAAATAATTACATGAAGTAAATGTAGTGAAACAGGAGTTAAACTTTACATCAGAAGAACTAGTCAACATGGAAAAGCTGGCTGCAGTTAACCGATAAAGTTAAAAAATGTATTTTTTAAATGTTTCATAATAAAGAATATATTCAAACACAAGTTTGAACTTTCCATCAGTTTAATATATAGCAAAAAACATCAGAGTACAAAGATAATTCACACGCATTTTCGACCAGCACACGTACGAGGACGATAGGCAGTGAAGACGCCAACTTGCTATGAATCATGGGAATTCTGTATATCGTTTACATTTAGGCTAAAGCTGATGGTAAATGTTACAAAGTCGTTGCTACGTTACCCAGTATGAGTATCTTGTGATTAGAAACTCTGTGTATACCTGAGAACCTAGCACTTACTCAGCAGGTAGAGCTGTACTCTGTTATTGTTTCTGTCGGTGTCCACGTGAACGTAGGAGAACTTGTAGTTTGTTTCTGTAGTTGTATAGAAGTTTTGAAGCGTTCTAAAGTAGAAGCACTTTACTCGTACGACATTTGAAAAGTATCAGTTTGAAATATCGTTTAACTTTGTTCCTGAACTATAGATTTAACACGAACTCCTGAGGAGTTTTTAATCAGATAAGCCAATGCTATTCCACCTTGTTTGTGCTAGAAATAATGTTAGATAATGTTTTTAATGACCCCTTCTTTCCTTATTACAAATTAATGTCTTCCTTTTTGTGAAGGCAGATGCCATTTTCATTATCAATATGGAGGACGTTTTTGATTAAAATAGGAAAACTAAAATTACTTTGAAGTCAAAATTATACCCAGGCTCTGAAGATCGTCTTAGTCCACTGAAGCCTTGATAGGAGATGTTAAAGTTTCAGTAACTCTCATTCAATGGTCTGGGAGAATTATCTGAGTAATAAGAAGGGGTCACTTGTACTTTATATCAAGACATATTCGTGTTTATTCTTTATCTTAATGATCAAAAAGTGGAAATATTCCGGTGTGCAATGTTTGTTCATGAAGAGTGCTGGTTCAGTACTGTTATAGCATCAACCAACATTGTAACACGAATGTATTCCATATAATGTGTTTTAAAGTTTCTTCAATATATTTCTCGTGAAATATTTGTTCAGGAATTCGTTTAAATGTTTAGTGAATTAAATGTTTATTGGGAGATTGTCCTGGTTTCTTTATTACTCTGTGATATATTTTCGGTTTACGTGTATCTTTTTAACATCTGTTAAATTTATGTTTATATAATAATACATATTTTGATTTGGTACGAATTATTTAATTCCCCAAGAAAATAATTAATACTTTTTAATTCTATTACTAAAGGTTTTTGAGAATACTTTCATAAGTAAATGATAAGATTTTTGAAAACAATTTTTACTATATCTCAAGTCGACCTGAAGACGATAGACTGGAGACTTAAAAAAACACCATTTCTACCTGAGTAACTTTTATAAATTAATCTACTAAAACTTTCTCTATTGAAAATACATTCTTTAAGTCAACGTTTCCATGGTGACACGGGAACAAATTAAAGAGTGACGGGGTTAACCAAGTTCCCATAGCAACACATCATCAACTTGATCATATACATCGTTGTCGACTAAAAAATAATTGATTATTTGGTGAAAACATTCGTGAGTTTCTGAAACACACGTTTAGAAAATCTCACTTCAACATTGTAATTTGAATATAAAGTTTATTGAATAAATTTATGGCCTCATCTAACAGTGTGTAGGTGTAACGAAATATTTTTAAAACTAGGACTGTGTACTCCATAATTAAATTTAACTCTTTATATAATAAAATTCAAAACTCATTGACAGCATGATCATTTCTAATTAATGGTTCCAAATAATGGTTCTATTCCCCGCAGTGGTTACAGTAGATGGCACAATGTGGCTTTGTTCTAACACAAACAAAACATCAATTCAGGAAACATATACAAATGACAAACAGTTTAATAATATTTGTATACGTTACAAGAAATAAGTTATAATTGCTTCAACAGTTACTTTGAAAACGGTTATAGAAACTGTCATGATTGATCCACGAGTATGATTTCATCACTCGATAACAGTTACATATATGAAGTTACATATAACCTGTATTTAATTTTACATTTAATCCATTGTCTGTAGGATGTGATGTTAATGTTTGGCTTAAAATAATGAAGTTTACGAGAATATCGATGAAAGTTTCTATTTTTGATTGTTCCTAAAACCCGAGGTTCGACAGTTGTGGTGTGCCTATCACAGTCCATTTAAAGCAGTTGTTATTTATACGTGGTGTCAGGAACAGCGTATTTATAAAATAATCAGTCATATATTAGAAGCAACCCATATTAAATATTTTGTTACATTAAAATAATATTTCACCTCACAAACTTTCATCGATACCCCTTGTGGCTCAGCGGTAAATCCGAGGGCTTATAACGAAAGCTTATCATACGTACAAAGTTTGATAAGCGTTTATTCCTTGTGTAGAAGTATATAATCCTTATTTAAATTCAGTTATAAAGTCTTTAATCAGTACTTTAAAGCCTAACACGTTCCATGAGTCACTGTGTTTGTTTATTTTCCCTTTATTTCCTTAAGATAACAATACCTCACAGACATTTTCATAATGTTTCTCGTTGTGCCAGATGTAGCATGCAGATGTTCGTGTGCTTCATGTATAGAAACAGTACAATTCTAACGAAAGGATAAGCAGTCACATACAGTCTGTTTTCACTCTTTCCTTTACCTATATCGTTATGGGTTCAGAACGTTTTATTATGAATTACTACAATAATTGACACTGACGTTAATAGTGTTCTCTTTGATAAATTAATATTTATCATTGATTATAAATTATCGTTAGAAATCAATTACAAAAAGGTGAACTATGTTGTACGGTTCAGAGGTCAATTGACAGGCAAATAATGTATAAGTAGGCAGATCTGAGAAAATGATTGTTAGTTCTATGGAATGACGTTTTGTGTCTTACCCCCTGGTTTTATATGTGAGGTCACGTCCATCGAAACTCTTCTTAGACAACAAAATGTTAAGCTGTCAAGTGCGGATGAGGTAAATAACTTAACAGTAGTACGAAATAATGATGTTCGCAAGTTGGTGTTATTGAATTTATGGATAAAGAACTTTCCATAAGTTTACATGTTAAATACGTATTGAACCTTGAATATTGTGGTATATAAACATACAAAACATTTTCTACCTCCTTATTTTAATATAATATTTTTATTGTGAATTAGTTTAGTTATTGTTGTATGTAAAGTATTCACATAACATATGGTCAAGGAAGTCGTTAAATATATTTGTTTCTAGCCACTTTTTCTAATTCTCTGGGTGTAACACATATTCAAGGTTAGGTCGTTTCATTTGTTTACAAAACTACTGAATGGGCTATCTATAGTTGTGCCCACCACAGATATCGAAACCCGACCATTAGTAATATTAACTTTAAGACTTACCGCCGAACCCCTTGGGGAAGGATAGGTGGTACCTAGAGTTTAACAACTTCTGATATCTTTGGATGATAAATACTAGCTGGTGAATAATGATGAGTCTTCTCTGGGTAAATCCAGAATATGGTTGTATTTTCTGTTATAATAAAGATGGTGTTTTTGTATTTTACATTGTGTCCAATATCTCTATTTCGTTGCCCCGCATAGACAGGTGGTTAGGGAGCTCGACTTGCAATCTGCAGGTCGCGGGTTCGAATCCCAGTCCCACCAAACATGCGCGCCCTTTCAGCCGTAGGGGCGTTATAAATGACGGTTGGTGGTGATGACTAGCTGCCTTCCCTCTAGTCTTACACTGCTAAATTAGGAACGACTAGAGTAGATAGACCTCGTGTAGATTTGCGCGAAATTCAAAACAAACAAACAAACTCTATTTCGTTCTCTTGAACTCGGGTATTCTGATAAACTAAGTATTACCATGTAAAAGATATCTTGTAGGCTATTCAGCAGACCTATGAAATTGCAATAGGAATGATCAGTTTTACACTGTTGTATCACAGGTTTTGAATCTGTACATTAAGATCATCTGTGGATAATGTAAAATTGCTCATTCGATTTTTAAGAATAATGTGAAGAAACCTAAATATTTTTCTATATATACCTCATTTTATACCTTGTCACACAGCAAGTGAGGAAATAATATTGATTTCTTTTAATGCCCCAGAAAGTACAAGAAAACCTACAACAAAAGGAAAATATTGCTGCCACAACTATAGGAAACTGATTGAGCCCGACAGGGCCTGATCAACAAATATCGAGAATGTAATAAATAGCTCTCACCCAAATAGTTTCGTGACCCAATCAGCTCTCTC
>NW_013743628.1:0-2714 GCF_000517525.1 Limulus polyphemus
TTCAATGTGTATAAGTGTATTTAATTGTTGTGCCACTTCAATGTGTATAAGTGTATTTAATTGTTGTGCCACTTCAATGTGTATAAGTGTATTTAATTGTTGTGCCACTTCAATGTCCGTGGTGTATTTTACAGCTTTCAATATTCAATTCATCTCTTCATAAAAATAGAGGTTGGTTTACTTTTCTCAACCTAGACTTTTAATCTAGACCCCAGTGGCACAGCGGTATGTCTCCGGACTTACAAAGCTAGAAACCGGGTTTCGATACCTGTGGTGGGCAGAACACAAACAGCCCATTGTGTAGCTTTTGTGCTTAACTTAAATAAACAAACTTATAACATACAATTTTACAGAATATTTGGGTCAGCAACATGGCCACATGTAGACACACAATTTGTCATTAAAGACGAACGTAATAATATGTCAATCACGCTGAATCTGATGCCGAAGAGGCTTTTCGTCCAATGCCAGGGCTCCTTAGGTTGTGTGGGTTACAAGAAACATACTAGTGGTCAATACACTGTTTATGTCATAAACTGCTCGAACACGAACTGTTTCAGTGTGAACTAGATAAATTTGGTGAACCGCAACTTTTATCAACTTTCGTTAAGTCATTACATATCAGAATCAGGTTTATGACTTTTATTAACATCAAATTATTGTTAGTTATGTGTGTCATCATACGATAGAATTATCATTGGATTTTTAAACAAATTTTCTAAACTATATATATATATATGCGCCAAATTTCTTGTAGGTCCGAGAATTTTTTTTATTACAAACTTACATGAAAATACTGTCTATCCTACATTTAATTAATTTCACTAATTACTATTGAGGACCCTTATGTAGCTAACATACAAACGTGTGATTTTACAAAATTATTTTGGTCAGTTCCTTACACTGAGCAATGTAACAGGCAAACATATGGAATTCCTCAGTATGAAGTAATATGTGGAGACCCGACCGGTAAAGAACGGTATAAAAACAAGTAATTTAATTTTTAGGGTTATGTGAATCACTCACCACAAGGCTCGGCATCAGTATACTAGTCGAACGTTTTATTTTTGTCCAACATAATCAGCGGGAAAATATTAGAGAACCTTTGATTCGAGAACACTACTTTCCCTATCCAATCCTGTTTCGCGATCTATTGTCACGTACATGGGAAAATAGAACACCCATGAATAGATGCGAGACCACGATTCTTGGAATGAGGTTAAGCCTAACTTTTACATGTTTGTATATTTTGTTGAACCTCAAATATTAAGACTGTAGGAGATGAAATGCTCAACGTAAATATCTACTATTTAGACGTGTAATTTCTCGATAAAAAAAAAAGTTCCTGGCTTAATTATATCTGTTCGAGGTTCATTTTATTTTGAATTTCGCGCAAAGCTACGCGAGGACTATCTGTGCTAGCCGTCCCTAATTTAGCAGTGAAAGGCTAAAAAGAAGGCAGCTAGTCATCACCACCCACCGCCAACTCTTGGGGTACTCTTTTACCAACGAATATTGGGATTCACCGTGACATTATAACGCTCCAACGGTTGAAAGGACGAACATGTTCGATGACCCTCAAATTGCGAGTCGAACACCCTAACCACCAGGCCATGCCAGGCCTCTCCATTCGAGGACATAAGTAATTGTTATTATACTTTTTTTGTGTAAACACAAAAATTATATGCAGATGTGCACTACGTGTATGCATTATTTTATACGTAACTATGCATCTATAGGTGGTCCTCTCTGCCCAAACAAAACAATGTGGCTGCCACTAGACGGCTCTTTTACTAGAGAAAGTGGCGTAAAAGAAAATTATATCACAGACTTGCTTGAAAACAGCTTCTCATCACTTTTTAACAAACACGACCAATGATAGAGATCTTTTAAACAGACATGACCAATGATAGAGATCTTTTAAACAAACACGACCAATGATTGAGATATTTTTAACAAGCACGACCAATGATAGAGATTTTTTTAACAAACACGACCAATGATTGAGATATTTTAAACAAGCATGACCAATGATTGAGATATTTTTAACAAGCATGACCAATGATTGAGATATTTTTAACAAACACGACCAATGATTGAGCAATGAAAACTGAGCAAATGTATACAAGAAAAGCAAGTACAATAGACGGAAATCGATATGTGTGTGTATGTTTATATATGAGTATATATATATCTGTTTGTATATGAGTAAGTAAATGTATTTAATATATATAAAAGCAAGATGTCCTTTGGTAACGCCCCTTTCGTCTGTGTCGCTTAGCAACAAACTCTGACCTGATATTGTTGTCTTAAGTATGTATATAATACTTCAGAAGTACACGAGGGCTAGCTTGAATTCCAATTTTTTATATTGTTTTACCTTTTCGGTTTATACATATACTTAGCTTGACGTAAGTTCTTGGCGAGTTTTAAAAACATCTATGTTAAAGGTTAGTTGCCATAATTCGTGAGTTTTTATTAAGTTTTCGTGAAGTTTTTCAGTTTTATTATTGCTTATTTTTGGATAAAACTTTTCTTTCTTTCTTCTTCCAAACATATTGCCATTAGTCTTAAATAATGATGGTAGTTGAAATAAACTTTTAGGTTTAAACTTTGTTATAGAATTTTTATCATACGCCTTAGGCCTATTGACTTTGAGTGCTTCTCTCTTTCAGCGCTTAAACCGGAATTTGTAGGTTATATGACGTAATTGG
>NW_013743629.1:0-2717 GCF_000517525.1 Limulus polyphemus
AATACAGACTGTACTTAATAAAGGCTTAACTAATATTAGGCCTAAGAATAGTGAACTTAGATTTCGATTAGAATTATTTTATATAATTCTTAAAACCTTATATCTAAAGAAGTACTACTGTTGCAATAAAGATACTGTTACGTCAGCGGAAGTCACGTGACTCTGGTAACACGTGATGAGTTTCTAGAAGGATCGGGGAACATCACGAATAATCCAGTATTTGCTAGGCGCTCTCTATTTTAGTATATAAGCCGGCAAATAAAGTGACAGCAATTGAATTGCAGACAGACAGAGATAGAGACGGATAAACGAGTCAAGCCGTAAGTAAAGTGTGTAAATCGTTGTGAATTATAGCGTGTGTTGAAGTTAAAGTGACTGTGGAAATTAAGTGTATTGCAAAGTTGTATTGAGAAAGCATAAACTAGTTTTATTTAAGAAAGGACCTGTATCGCTGAAGTTTTTCGGAAAGAATTTCTACGGAAAATTAACAAACGACCAGAGACATAACAATACTAATTTGATCGTAAATGTTTTGCGGGTCTCTGCTAGTATAATATTAAAATATATCATGATTTTGTGTGAGAAGTTGAGTGGTATAATATTCACGTAGCTATATGTTAATTTTTCTTCACTAAAAACTGTAATTTCAGTGAAAAGCCAACAAATATTCACATATATATTATAAGCTGTTCTAGTAATGATAATTATAAACGTTAATCGATGTATCTCAGTGCCAATACTAATAATCAATACGCACATTGTTTATGATAGAGAATTTTTCTTTAAATTCTATCATTGTTTTATTGAGTTTAATTATAATCTAAAATAAGTTGGCAAAGAATCATCTAAATATTCGGTATTTTCTGAGCTTGAAAAATTGGAATAGTTGATAGATATGTACTATTTTATTCTGACCAGCATAAAGCCAAATTTTGTTCAACCTAAATTACAAAATTTGCCCATGATTGCAAATCCTGAATTTATTTATTTAAATTAAAATAAACGCAGTTAGAATAAAATTTTTAAGTCTTAGTTAAACTAAAAATACTGAACAGCTCTAGGCAGAATTAATAAGTAGTAAAATAGTTATTCCCTAGCAGGTAAAGTATAGGCCTTGAGAGACCTGATGTTTGTTTGGCTATCTTCACTATCCGTTCCTAATTTAAAAGTAATAAAGACAAGTGGTAAGGTAGCTAGTCACCACTAACTCTTGGGCTACTCTTTACCAACGAAAATTGAGATTGGCCGTCACATTCTAAGTTGGGTCTGGTCATCAATTTGGGTGGGTGCAGCAGTTAGCTTATGTCAAGAAGTATGGTGGCTGATTCAGACAATCATGGACATGACATTACGTAGAATGTGCATGTAATGATGAATGGATGTAAGATTCTATTTTCAGAGAACACTGGACCAGCCACGACCTCACCTATTCTTGTTGCGCATCAGACATTATAAGAAAAGCCATCAGTTCAATCAGTTAACACAAACTTTGCTGTGGCTAATGAATATGAGCTTGATATGAGTGGAAATGTTCATTTCCAGCTCGTATTGGTAATTTTCTTAAATCTTGGATAAGGTATTGGCACCTTAATGATAAGTTTACCACAGAAGTTGTCAGCCACATTTACTAATGCAACAGGTGAACTAATATTCTACAGAAAAACATTCATTGCCAACCAAATAGTGCCTCAGAACAGTACACTACACGTATACATGCTACAACAGAAATTGTAGTATCTCTAAATGTTCAAGTGGTGTTCCATTGTGTGTGACAGATGCAGTCTAACATATTACTGCCATCTGCTGTAGTTACATGACTAATACAAAAAACATGTTGTTTTATGTACGGAATTCATGCCGTACTTCCCTTAAAAAGTTTGTCCAAGTTTTGGTGTTATGCTGGTTCTCATCTGCAAGTACATACTTTTGGGTATTTATCATCTAACTGGAATAGTCTTTAGAAAGGTAACAAAGAAAAAAAATGATATAGATCAGTTATATATCTACCTCTCTGCTGCCGTGCTATTTTAGAAAGAAAATGCAGAGCTTTCTGGACTCAACACAGAAACAGTAACTCAAAAAATTGCTCTTGGAGTTTATTGTTGTTTCGTAGGACTAGATGGCCATCTGACAGGAAAGCAGTAACAAGTTATCAAACAGACACTGGAGATACGTGTCTAATCAAAGCAAAAACCGAACAAGCTTCTTTGAAGCATCAGGGACATTTCCATCATCAAAATCAAATGGATATTGAAGGATGGAACAACACAACCTTTGGAGAATGTTCAGTTTTCTCTAGGAATTATTATGAGTAAGAAGGATACCAAAATTTGTGTAGAACTTAGGTGGGTAAAACTCAGGTAATTGACTGCGTGCATTAAAAAGTACCTTTTGCTCTTATATGCTAGATCTGGATTTCAATTATTGGCAAATCAAACTTGATGATTAAAATTGGTTTCTTTAGCACACCTGCTACTTTTGAGAGGCTGATGGAGCTTACACATAGAGGAATATAATGGAAGAGATGTCTTATCTATGTGACTTACACTGTGGTATTCAAGTATGCTGAAATCCACAAAAAAGATAGCAACTATTTACACATAAATGTTCCACAAATGTTATATAGAGAGTAATTTTTAACAAAGAAAAGAAGATCGAAATAAACGCTAGTGTATAAATAGAAAAATGCTTTAGTCATAGAAAATAAGTATATTTTT
>NW_013743630.1:0-3477 GCF_000517525.1 Limulus polyphemus
TCATCAGGTACTTAAATCTTACGTAACAATACTGGTTAAGACGTTTACATACACGCATATATTGTTGATTCTTGCTCTCGACAATCTTCTACAACTTTGGAGAATAGGTGGGACTTGCGCAATACATATCTAACACTACAAGATATGCAAGTATTTAGATTGAGTTTATATTTAAACAACGTTCATAGGTTATGTATTTATTTTAAGCAAATTCGTTACACTATCCACTTTTAATGAGGCAAGCTAGCGAAGAACCACATAGAAAAGAACTGGTTCCTTATATTACAAATATAAATCACAGACAATATACAGGTTATACTTTTATGCTAAAATGATTTCTGAATACATACACTAATAACCGTCAATCTGCGAGTTCGAATCCCCGTTTCACAAACATGCTCGCCCTTTCAGTCGTGGGTTCGTTATAATGTGACGGTGAATCCCAAAATTCGTTGGCAAAAATCTACCCCAAGAGTTGGCAATGGGTGGTGATGACTAGCTACCTTTCCTCTAGTGTTTCACTGCTAAATTAGGGACGGCTAGCGCTGATAGCTCTCGTGTAATTTTGCGCGAAATTCAAAATAAAACCAACCAATTTCTATCAGGTTTTATGTTTGTTTGAAGTTAAGCACAAAGCTACACATTGGGCTATCTGTGCTCTGCCCTCCACGGGTGTCGAAACCCGGTTTGTAGCACTGTAAATAACAAAAACATACCGCTGTGCTACCGGAGGGCTTCTATAAGGAATTGATTCATACCAAATATCAACATAACAAGTTTATCTTTGTTACTATATCAATAACACATGGAAAAATTATACTTTCTGTCTTCGCTTCTTTCGGGTTATTTGGTTGCTTTCACAAAATTTCGCGAAATTCAAAACCAAATCAAACCTAATAACCCGAGCGAAGAATACACACATTTATAATATATCAACCTAATAATCCGAGTGAAACCGGATACTTTCGCTAATAAAACAAACAAACTAATAAATGTGATCATTTGAGTAACTTTCATTATCGGGTGACATATTAAAATCAGTAGTTCTGTTCGTAAAAATTTCTACTTTACGATCAGAGTAATAGCGTAACACAATCTAAATCACACTAAAATATTTGCAAGGCCTCAATTGAATAATTCTTTGATAAAAAATCCAAGATTTAAAAACAAAACTTAGTGTGAATAAACGTATTGTTGCGTCAGCGAGGTCATGTGACTAGTGTAACGCCACCTATTTTCTAGAAATATCTAGCATTTACTAGATATATGTTTGTCTGGTATATATATATAAGACGCTCACAACGTGACGGGACAATGTGTGTAGGTAATGAGTAATTGATCTGCAGTCAGAGAGTATTGTTGAAGTTCGTTATAGCGTTTGTTTTAGCGCGAATGTTGAAATCAAGTGTATCGTAAAGTTATATTCTGAAAGAATAAACCAGTTTTATTAAGTAAGGACTTGTGTCGCTAAAGTTTCGTCGGAACGAAGTTACGGAAAGTTAATTAACAAACGGAGACGTAACAAATTGGTGTCAGAAAGTGGGATAAAAAAAAAGAAGAAAAAGAGAAGATGGAAACGAGAAGCGGCAAATCAAACTACAGTTTAGCAGATTTGATGGCAGCAATACAAGAACAGCAAAAGAAACAAGAACAGAGACAACAGCAGTTGCAAGAAAACCTGCAACAATGGCAGCTCGAACAACTAAATAAACAAGAAAAGAAACAAGAAGAACGAGAAATTAAACAAGAAAAGAGATTACAGCTGTTGTTAGAGAAAAAAGAAAAGAAACAAGAAGAACGAGAAATTAAACAGGAAGAGATATTACAGCAGTTGTTGGAGGAAAAAGAAAAGAAACAAGAAGAGAAATTACAGCAGTAATTAGAGGAAAAAGAAAAGAAACAAGAAGAGAGACAACAGCAGTTGCAAGTAAACCTGCAACATTGGCAGCTCGAACAACAAAATAAACAAGAAGAGAGATTACAGCAGTTGTTAGAGGAAAAAGAAAAGAAACAAGAAGAAAGATTACAGCAGTGGCAACTGGAACAAGAAAGGAAACAGGAAGAAAGTCAGCAGCAACTACAGGAAAATCAACAACAATGGCAAGAGGTACAAATGAAAAACATTAGTAAATTTAAAAGCGAATTAGATACGTTAAAGGACGATCTATCGTCTTTTACACAAGGAGGATACATTGACCATCGACTTAATCAGCCCCAGACAATGGCAAGCCCCTTACAGAGCCCTTTAATTCTGACCACCCCTGGGTTATTAAACCTAAATACCTATCAATATTGGATCGGACACTTCAGCGTGAACCTTTACTTTCAATAGCGAGAAACAGAAAATAAACAAATCCGTCCTTGCTTATCGACAGTATTATAAAAGTGTTAAGGTAAATGGCATCCTATTTAGTTACTGAACTTCGGCTAAATGTTGATCCAAAAGTAATGAGTATTTTATTTCGAAACTAAGCTCCATTCATATTAATAAAATATCATACATAGAATCATTTTGGCACTAACGCAGCAGCTAGAGTGAAAATATACATAGAATCATTTTGGCACTAACGCAGCAGCTGGGGTGAAAATATACAAGACAAAAGCATACAAACAAACAATGTTTAAGTAGATATATGTTAGAAATGTAAATAAATTATGGATCTTGAAAACTTAAAAATTTGTAGATGTATGTTTGACCAAATACATCTCAAGCAAAAATCTCCAGCAAAAAAAAATAAAAAAATAGATCCCTCTTTACATACAGGTAAGACCTGGCTATTTAACGCAAAAATACTCCAGCGAAAAAAAAAAAAAAAAAGATCCCCCTTTACATACATGTAAGTTAAATAGCCAGGTCAGAGACCAGTTAGGCCTCAGGTATTGTTTGCTTCTAATTTTAAAGTATTGACTAGATGAGGGCAACTAACCAGAACAATTTGTCGTTACGAAATATTTGTTTGATTTTTTAACCGATTAACGGAATTAACTGTCACTTTTATAACGCAACAGAGCACAGATAGATATTGTGTAGCTCAGTACAAATATCACCTTGTTTCTTTGTTCGGAAATTCTCACAATGCTACACAAGGGCTATCTGGGCATAGCTTCCACTGATATTGAACCGATAGAATCTTGGGATACTTTTTTCATTGTTATTCTTTTAACGCACCCATGGCCCCAAAGTGTTAAGCGCATTTTTTGTAACAACTCTAGTGAACAAGCGCACATTTTCCTTTCATGTGTCCTGAAGATATTATCTTATAAACCGTAAAACAACTAAAACAATTTTTTATGCTAAAGAAAAATTCTTCAACATAAATGCGTTTTTTACAGATCAAACCCATTAATAAATCAACATGTGGTTCCTAGTTAACTACATTTACTTACGTTTCTTACGAATAACAAAAAGAGGTATTTTTCTATACGTAAAATTTAGAATGTTGGCTTATTGTTGGACTTCTTGACAAAAAACAAAAG
>NW_013743631.1:0-3157 GCF_000517525.1 Limulus polyphemus
TCCATCAGAATTAGTTTAACACTGAGAGTACTCATACATGACTTTCAGTAACGTTCACCATCCATCAGAATTAGTTTAACACTGAGAGTACTCATACATGACTTTCAGTAACGTTCACCATCCATCAGAATTAGTTTAACACTGAGCTATCATTACAGAGTAGATTTTACTGAAGTATTTCTGTGTAAACAAAGTTAACAATGAAAGTGCCTTGTTTTTCTGTTGCAACACTTATGAGATTTTCACTAAAGCAAAATAAATAAGTTTATTTCTTGGTTGTTTTATATTTGAAACTTACACATTTTTTTGTGGAAATTTAAATTGTTTTATTCAGTGCTCAGCTATAAAAATACTGTCTAGATATAAAAAATATTATCCAGTTATGATTGGTGCGGTAGTTTTCGAGATCCGAGTTTTGGACACATACATCGCAAGTTCCAATATAATAAGATATACCTCTACAACGAATTCGCATCTTCACCATTGATAAAATGATTTAAAAAAGAATAACATTCATCACTGGATGTTCTCCAAGGAAAACAGACTGAAAAACCTTAGTTTTTTTTAACTTGTTGCCATTGGTGAAATAGAATAATTCTAACATCTAACGCTGTGTGTTTTCCAATGCCTACATGACACATTGGATGGTCTGTTACAGCCTTCAATTTTACCAAAAGTAGGTTAGTCAGTCGTCTTGGAAAATGGAGCACACGATGATACCACTCCACGTGAAAAACAGCCCCATTTATTAACCCTCCCAGAAATACCGAACAACCCTTAAAATAAGTTATGAATGCGTCCAGAGGCTCAATGATATCCGTATACACAGCATACTGAAAGTTTTGTTTCGGATGGAGGCTTTCTGACGGTCTGCGTCTGCGCAAGGATTTATCTTTTTTCTTTTTTTCTTTTTTTTGTTGCGTTGGTATTGCATTACACCCTTGGCAGCCTAACTTTGCGGGAACGTTTCGAGTGAGATCTAGATTGGTACTTACACTTTATGTGTGTATGATAGTTTTGTTCTATGAAACGTCAAAACGTTAGGCTTACAGCCTGCCGGAAGATCCTCAGAGATATAACGTTAGTGTTTCCTAGAACGAAGTAACTTCATTTCGGAAGGTAAGTAGAGATTTCAGCACCTCTCTTTAAACTGTATGTTTACTGGGTCACTGTTTTCTGCACTCGCACGTGTAGTGTTAGATTTTATGTTTACTGTCTTGTATTGATGTAGCTGGAGAGACGATATTATAAAGCTTAATTTTGTACCTACAGATAATAGTTGAATCGTATGTATGTTGTTTAAATTTCTATTTCTAGTCTGTGTATATAAGATTTGATGAGCCATTTATTTCCAAAACTCTGTAAGTCTGTCTCTCTAGTCTAGATATGTCGTGTTAATCCTAATGTACAATACGAACTGAATTAGATAAATCGGTAAATTGTGTTTGTGTAAAACATAATTAATTTAATAATTAAATTTTACAATGAATCTAAGTACATAATTAATTTAATAATTAAATTTTACAATGAATCTAAGCACATAATTAATTTAATAATTAAATTTTACAATGAATCTAAGTACATAATTAATGTAATAATTAAATTTTACAATGAATCTAAGTACATAATTAATGTAATAATTAAATTTTACAATGAATCTAAGTACATAATTAATGTAATAATTAAATTTTACAATGAATCTAAGTACATAATTAATGTAATAATTAAATTTTACAATGAATCTAAGTTTAGATTCATTGTAAAATTTAATCAACATTATTACATTAATTATGTGCTTAGATTCATTGTAAAATTTAATCAACATTATTACATTAATTATGTCATAATTAATGTAATAACATTGATTCATTTTAAACTAAAATCTAGAGAAGTTATTAATGAAATAGATAATTTAATATGTACCTATCAGCTCGGTTCAAGTAGCATGTTAAAAGATACTGCTTTAATTGTCAGTAAACAAGAATATTTTGCATTGTTTAATCTAATTTTTGCAATTATCATATTTACAATCCACATCTGCACGTAGTTAAAAGAATGATGTTTTTATAGGTGGGAGACATGATTTCTGTTATTGACATGCCACCTCCAGAGGAATCGACCTGGTGGAAGGGTAAACGGGGTTTTGAGGTGAGAGAGCTTGTCATTATTAGTGCTCATGACGAAGCATCTTGTTTACTGCCTTATCACTGTTGTCACTTGGTGTGAGATAGTAACTGGTAAATAAATAACATGTTTGGTTTACTATATGTGTCTGGTACAGTGTACCTGTTTTTGTAGAGGGACATTAGTGGAGAGTAGACTTTGTAGAGGGACATTATTGGAGAGTAGACTTTGTAGAGGGACATTAGTGGAGAGTAGACTTTGTAGAGGGACATTAGTGGAGAGTAGACTTTGTAGAGGGACATTAGTGGAGAGTAGACTTTGTAGAGGGACATTAGTGGAGAGTAGACTTTGTAGAGGGACATTAGTGGAGAGTAGACTTTGTAGAGGGACATTAGTGGAGAGTAGACTTTGTAGAGGGGTATTAGTGGAGAGTAGACTTTGTAGAGGGACATTAGTGGAGAGTAGACTTTGTAGAGGGACATTAGTGGAGAGTAGACTTTGTAGAGGGACATTAGTGGAGAGTAGGCTTTGTATGAGCATGATGTATTTATTTATTTATTCACAAATAAACCTTTATGTACATGAAATCATTCTCTTCAGTAAATTTTAGAGAAACAATAAACCCAAAGGACAAAAATTATTGTTCTTACTTGAAAGACAGTGTGGCTATCATAACTTTTCACTTATACTGATCAGAGTCTGTAGAACACTTCACACTTATCTCACTCCAGAGCATCTCACTCCAGAGCATACTGTTCTGTTTACATTATATAGTAGAACACTTCACATTTAAAACTCTGATCAGTATATATATAATGTAAACAGAACAGTATGCTCTGGAGTGAGATAAATGTGAAGTGTTCTACAGACTCTGATCAGTATATTTATAATGTAAACAGAACAGTATGCTCTGGAGTGAGATAAATGTGAAGTGTTCTACAGACTCTGATCAGTATATATATAATGTAAACAGAACAGTATGCTCTGGAGTGAGATAAATGTGAAGTGTTCTACAGACTCTGATCAGTATATA
>NW_013743632.1:0-3372 GCF_000517525.1 Limulus polyphemus
CACGAATTGTTATGGTCGTTCATGTGTAGATTACTTGGATATGAGGTAGTATTAACAGGTGTTAATAGTACCTACAGGAGTTAAATACAGCTCTGGTACTCTCGCGAGCTTAGATTATAACTTCTGATTAAAAAAAAGGGGCTTTCAGTTGGATAATTATATAATTAAATGAAAATTATTTTAAGATAAATTTTGTTGCTGTTGTTACTGTTATTAAGTTCCGTCATAAAGGAAAGACATCTTTAAATCTGAATCGTTGATCGTACATTCATTCTTGGCGTTATAGTTAGTCGCAAAACACAGATATGGACTTCTCAATTGTTATCTGCTTCTTGTTCCACTGACGATGTCATGAGAAAACTTTGAACCTTATTTTGGAAAATGCCCCCCCTCCCCCCAGTGGAACAGCGGTATGTCTGCGGACTTACAACGCTAGAAATCGGGTTTCGATACCCGTGGTGGGCAGAGCACAGATAGCCCATTGTGCAACTTTGTGCTTAATTACAAACCAAAAAACAATTTTTGAAAATAAATTTGTGTTTAAACTTAAAATGTGAGTTAGTTATTTTCGAATGAGACGAACATGAATTGATGTATTCAGATACTGATTTAAAATATATACAAGTTTACTTCTGTGACGCCATCTCGAAGGCTGTCAGCGGATAAGTCTATAACCTAAGTTTTATATATAAAAGAAATTTCACTTGCATGATGACTCGTTAGAATATGATGCCAGTTGATTTCAAATGAACAAAAAACTCCCCTAGTTCTCTTAGTTACACTTAAAGAAGTCTTAGGGCAGTAGTGTTATAAGTTGTTATGATGTATTGTCGAGTTAAAAACATTTAATAATGGTGTGTATTCTAACTGTATCTATAATGTTTGATTACATATGCATTTAATAAAATGAGCTAACGTTTTACTTACAAGTACTGATTTAGTCCTTTTTCTTTAAGATTGATGTAAAAATATTTTCAGGATTTTAAAACGCATTGTTGCAGCTCTGATAACCTAAGACCCAATAAAATAGAGTAGTGTCATAACTGTTACTATTGTTGTTTGGGTTATTCGGCAAAAACAATAATGTGAAGTCCAGTACAATTAATGATAATGAAAGTATTTTACTTCTTCCTTTAAACACCGTTTCACGAACTAATAATAGGCCTAACTCCAAAATAACACTAAACAGTCACTTATTAATTTTCTAAAGTACTTCTGGTTTCTCTGTTTTTTCGGCCTGGCATGGCCTGGTTGTTAGGACGTTCGACGCGCAAGCTGCGAATCACGGAATTGAAAACAGTTACAGAACATGCTTCCTTTCAGCCCTAAGGGCGTTGTAATGTGACAATCAATCCCACTATCGTTGGCAAAAGAGTAGCTCAGGAGTTGGTAGTGGGTGCTGCCATCTGGTTGCCTTCACTTTGTTCAGTAGTTTAATATTAGCAATGGCAGCAGATAGCCTTAATAGTTTCTTCCTTGAATCACAAAATTAAGTACTGACAAAACTGAAGTAACAGAAAACCAACTAACAAACTCGCCAACTCAATAATCAATCAACTACCGTGACAGACTCACCGATCAATCAACAGTCTCTTCTAGTTTCGCATTCGTATCGTTCAAATCGATTTCTAAGCCTTCAAGAAAATGTTAGTAATTAAATTACGTGATCAGCACGTGACGTAAAAGCTCCTTCTAACCAAAAACAATACAAGCGTCTAAATAAAAAAAAAAAAACGACTTTAAACAATAGTTATAAATTTCACAGTAGATGAAAAAAAACTGATTTTTGCATGATTGTGGCATACACTACCCATATATAGGAGAACGCTTCGAACAATTCGTGGCCCGACCTGTAAAAAAGAGACACTGGTGCAACTGTGATTTACTTTTCAACAATATATCTTCTTGAGTCTATACACTTGCACAGCGGTGCTCTAAGGCCTTCATACCCTTCTGAAAGATATCTTCTTCCTGGTCCTCAATGCATGACTGGATGGTATGTACGAGATCATCATCACTCTGAAATCTTCGACCTTTCAGAAAGATTTAAAGGTCAGAGAAGAGAAAAAAGTAACGTAGAGCTAAATCTGATGAGTAAAGGGGGTGATTGAGTAATTCGAAGCCAGCATCTTGGATAGTGTTCAAAGCAACATGCGATTTGTTAGTTTGGGGCGTTGTCTTCGTGGAAGAGCGCGCGCACACACAACACCTTTTTAGAACAATTTTCTTCTCTTATTTTTGATTTCTTGACGCAGATCGTTGATTAAGAATGCATAATAATATCCTGTAACGGTTTGACTTCTTTCCAAATAATCAACAAGTAATACGCCTCCCAAAAAAAGTTAATGTTATGACCTTCCCAGCAGAAGGTTGTGACTTGAACTTCATTCGGGGTGGGTGAACTTTGGTGTTTCCATTACAAACTTTGCATTTTCGTCTCTGGGTCAAAGTGGTGAACCCACGTTTCATCCATAGTTACGAATCTCTTGAAACATTTGGAGTAGGTACTGGCTTTCAACAACTCGGATCCGTTTCTACTCAGGTGACAATATTTTTGGAACCCACCTGACACAACGCTACTCATGCCCAAATTGTCACTCACCATGCTTGTTACAGCACTTCTACCGATTCCCACTTCTTCTGCTAACTTTCTAGTGGTAATTCTTCTATCATATATAACCAAATCATGAACCTTATCTACAGTTTTTGTTGGTGATCAATGTTGAGGGTTGATCTGACCTTGGATCATCTTCACTTAAACTCAACACACACCACGTTTTCACTGTTGAACATGCCGGAACGATCTCTGCCCTCTCCCAATGTCGCTTCCATGTCCTGGTGCATTTCTTGTGGTGTCATTTTCTTTTGAACAAAATATTTTATCATGGCACAAAGTTCGATCTTCTCGAGGATATTCAACACTGCCCACTTCTTATCTTCAGAAACACACAAAATAAGCCCGTTAAGTTCGGACAACTCTGATAATATGTTTCAGACTGAATACGGTAGCTCTTGGTTTTTAATGTAATATAAACACTAATACAGATTGCAACTATAAATTCATAATTCAGAAGTCGTTCGTTAGTGCCCTGCAGTGGCTCAGTGGTAAGTCTGAAAGCTTATAACGTTAAAAGCCGTGTTTCTATACTCATGGCGGGTACAGCACAGATAGCCCATTCTGTAGCTTTGTGCTTAATAACAGCAAACAAACATTCGTTAGTATTTAATTTGAAACATTGAAACAAAGTACACAATATAAGCTCATGGTAATACTGGAAAACAAACATCTGTTTAATTAAAAACAAATCATCTTGTTTTCATAAATAAATTTTCTGTTTTTAAAAGCTGTTGCTGTTAGGTATCCAGACTTAA
>NW_013743633.1:0-2711 GCF_000517525.1 Limulus polyphemus
ATCAGTCCATGTACCCTTCCTCCCATTAGTTAAACTAATACATTTAAGCATTCAGAGAAAATAACATGTAATAAATATTAGAATATAAAAAAGTCACACTACCATTAAAATAAATCTAAAATCAAGTTAAAGGTTAAGCTTACACAAAGCTACAAAATCTTAGTCTAAACAAACAATTAAATATTACAATATTTAATTTAAAATAAATCATTCTAACAAGATTTTCAAGTTAATTAGAGTAACATTACATGTTACATGAATTAAAAAGACAAGAACTCTTCCAAGTTAAAGTTATAAAAACGTTAGGAAAACAAAATATACACTCCAATGTTGTCTACCACTGTTTGAAATCATTCCTTATAAGGGCAAACACAGCTTTAAGTACAAAACCAATATATACAAACAAAACCAGGTTTTCACATGAAACAAAACTCACATAAAAGATCTGTGTTCGCTGGGAGTTGATTTCTAGAATGTGGCTGCTCCTGACTCATATTCAATTCATTAACAGGAAAGATAGTTTTCTATTTCTGGAAGCCATTGCTACATTTCCTGCAAGAAAATAAGTTAATGGCCAGTTAGCAAGCCTAAATCTTGCATGCTCTAAAAACAGAAAAATGTAAGGTGTTAATGCTCAAACGAAATATTTTATCATCAGTGGCAATCGAAAGGGATTTATTTTGCCATTTGTGACAGACCATGGAAAAAGCAACAATTAACCGGGCTTATAAACTCCAAAAGACACCTAGAGTTTGTCTCAAGTGACTAATTTCTTCAACCTTACAATGTGAAGGACATTACAGAGCATTTTGTGTGGTAGCTAACAATCAACCCTAAACTACGTTGTTCAAATGAAAACAGGACAATATGGCTTCAGTGATACTGTGAGCACAAAATAACGTCATTGAAGAAATGGAAAGGTTGTTACATTTGCTAATAAAGCCTCATGATATCATTTGTGAAAGTGAATTGGATAGAATCGAACAAGGCACCTTTTGGCATCTTGTGGGGAATTGGTCATGTCGAGCCAGACCGCCATTATGTTGGAAAGAGCTTACCCTGATATTTGATGTTGATCCTAATAAAGTTCCAGTCAATATATGTTGCCTCAAAAGTATATACATTTAATGGGCTTTTTACCTAAAATTATTATACTAGTTATATTAAATTGTAGTTATTGACATTTATATTTAATAATCTTGTTTTAAAGAGGAAACACTATTATAATTGGTGAAAAGCTAATTGATTTCGATATGCGGTATTCTCAGATTCACTGATTCACCTTATAATAATTGGGTAGGAGCCATAGAATAACTGGAAGTTCAGCAGGAAATGTTGTACAGAGTAAAATCTCAGTTTTTTTTAACCTTGACTGAGTCTGAAAGAGACTGGACTCAATTTACCACATAGTAAAATAATCCTTGTTTTCATCATTCATAAAAGATCTGAGCTTTCAAGGTGAAGTGTACTTCGGCACTTTTAGTGAAATATGTTTGAAGCAAATCGATCTCAAAATAATTTCTCTTATCCTATCCCAGACTGAAAGAACATGAAATTATGTAAGTGAAACATTCTTCTCAGATGCAGTCGCCATCCACGTGACTGATGGTCACTCGCATTGCAAAACAAGAGATATTATATCTCAGAGGAATCATTTGACTTGCCAGCAGGAAAGACCACTGCCGCTTTTTGTACATTATGCACAGATTTTTGTTTCTAAGAGAAAGTGTATGTGATATCCTAATTGCATAACTTAGTTCTAGCTGTAAGTAACAAGGGGGTGAGGAACTGTGTGGTTACCTTAAACAACTTTGTATATTAAGAACAGATGTTCAATATATACAGATAATTTGAAATTTTTTATATATTAACTAAAGGGTAGGAAACATATCGTAAGCTTGCATGCTGAATACATCGAAGGCAAGTGCCCCTCAGTGGCTCGGTGGTATGTCTGTGGACTTATAATGCTAAAAACCGGGTTTTGTTACTCGTGGTGGGCACAATACAGATAGCCCGATGTGTAGCTTTGTACTTTACTACAAACAAATAAATCAAGGCAAGTTGTTAGTTATATATTTTCATTTCTTTAATGATTAGAACAGAATGTAATAATTTGAAATATAGTGTTGACTACATATTCATTATGTTACTGATTTAATCAAGAAATGCAAAGCCTATTAATGTAATGAAAACCTGTTGCTTTGGTAAGGTTTTTTAATGGCTCACAGCTGGAAATATTTGTGGTTGTTGCAAAACTCCTCTACAAATTATCGTGGAAGAAATATTTTAAATGAGGTATGACAGAATGTGCAAAGTATATTTCATGTTTCTATTTTGATTTAGGAGTTATTTTTAGTAAATGTAGCTATCAAGGAATATCACATTTAAAAATTTGCATATTAGTATGAACTTAAGAATAAGAAAAATAGCCTAGGATGTAAATAGCTATTGTTACATTCCCAGAATTACAAACTTTTTTGGAAAAGCAAACTATGACAGATACACCAAATATGTTACATCCCTTCTTCTTGTTGCCTATAGATTTTCGATCTAGACATTTCTAGAAATGTATATGGTTGTTTAGCTGGTAAGAAGTTTCAAGGTAACGTGATGGAAGAGGTATCATTGTCTAGAAACAATTTGAGCAGTATATATATAAAAATCGAGTTAAGCTAGCATGAGAGCATTATTAAATCAGTTTATCTGTTACT
>NW_013743634.1:0-2879 GCF_000517525.1 Limulus polyphemus
ACAAACTCTCACAGCAAAGTTTTTTAACGATAAATACCGAAAGGTAGCGCCAGTTTTCTATTGTTAGCAAGAGCTTTACATACAGTGGTTTATAATTAGATCATAAATTCAGAGAAAATCTAAGGTAAAAATAATTATATAGAATTTAGTTAATGAACAAATGTTTAGTGATTTTGTCAAAAACGAGTTTTGCATGATTTTGTCGGTTTCGTAAGGCGTGTGTAAAGTTCTAATTTTCTTCAAGGTTACACAACTGGCTATCAGCGCTTTGTCCACCGCAGTGAGTCAAACCCCCGATTAAAGCGCCTAAGTTTCTAAACTTACTGCTGACTCACTAGGGGACTTTAAAAACAAGTAAATACAACAATATTAACCTTTAAGCTATTGTATCAATGACAATACCTCAGGACTGTTCTATATAATATATAATATATATAGATTATATAATTTAAAAAGACACTATACAGTAAAAAAGACACCAAAATAAGCTTTTTATACAGTGTAAAAATACACCTAAAGAAGCTGTTTTATTTACTGTAAAAAGACACTGCAACACGGTGTTTTATACAGTGTTAAAAATATTGCAATAAGATGTTTCACACAGTGTAAAAAACACTGCAATAAGCTGTTTTAAAGAGTTTAAAAAGACAATACAATAAACTATTTTAAACAGTGTAAAAAGACACTGTAATGTGCTATCTTATACAGTGTAGAAAGATACCCAAATAAGCTATTTTATACAGTGTAAAAAAGACACTGCAATAAGCTATTTTATACAGTGTAAAAATACACTACAACAAGCTGTTTCATAGAATGTAAAAATACACTACAACAAGCTGTTTTATACAGTGTAAAAATACACTACAACAAGCTGTTTCATAGAATGTAAAAATACACTGCAATAAGCTATTTTATACAGTGTAAAAATACACTACAACAAGCTGTTTCATAGAATGTAAAAATACACTACAACAAGCTGTTTTATACAGTGTAAAATGACACTGGAATAATATGTTATCGGAAACTGATAACTACCTTGTATCAGAAACAGATAATTACCTTGCATCAGGAAGTGGTAATTGCCATGTACCAAGAACTTGTAATTCCTGTGTATCAGGACCTAGTAATTACTGTATGTCAGAAACTGGTAATTCCTGTGTATCAGGACCTAGTAATTACTGTGTATCAGGAACTGGTAATTCCCGTGTATCAGGACCTAGTAATTACTGTGTATCAGGACCTAGTAATTACTGTATATCAGTAACTGGTAATTCCTGTGTATCAGGACCTAGTAATCCCTGTGTATCAGGACCTAGTAATTACTGTATATCAGTAACTGGTAATTCCTGTGTATCAGGAACTGGTAATTACTGTGTATCAGGACCTAGTAATTACTGTGTATCAGTAACTGGTAATTCCTGTGTATCAGGACCTAGTAATTACTGTGTATCAGGAACTGGTAATTAACGTGTATCGGGATCTAGTAATTACTGTGTATCAGAATTTGGTAATTCCTGTGTATCAGGACCTAGTAATTCCTGTGTATCAGGAACTGATAATTACTGTGTATCAGTAACTGGTAATTCCTGTGTATCAGGAACTGGTAATTACTGTGTATCAGGAACTAGTAATCACTGTGTATCAGTAACTGGTAATTCCTGTGTATCAGTAACTGGTAATTCCTGTGTATCAGGACCTAGTAACTCCTGTGTATCAGGACCTAGTAATTACTGTGTATCAGGAACTGGTAATTCCCGTGTATCAAAAACTAGTAATTACCGCGTATCAGAAACTGGTAATTAACGTGTATCACAAACTAGTAACTACCATGTATCAGGAACTATTAATTACCGTGTATAAGAAACTTGTAATTACCGTACATCGTAAAGTGGTTACTACCGTGTATCAGAAACTTGCAATTAACGTGTATTAGAAACTTGTAACTACGGTGTATCAGAAACTTGCAATTAACATGTATTAGAAACTTGTAACTGCAGTGTATCAGAAACTTGTAATTACAGTGTATCAGAAACTTGTATCTACAGTATATTGGAAACTTGTAACTACAGTGTATAAAAAACTTGTAACTACAGTGTATAAAAACTTGTAACTTCAGTGTATAAGGAACGTGTAACTACAGTGTATAAGAAATTTTTAACTACAGTGTATAAGAAACTTGTAACTGCAGTGTATATGAAACTTGTCACTACAGTGTATAAGAAACTTGTCACTACAGTGTATTGGAAACTTGTAACTACAGTGTATAAGAAACTTGTAAGTACAGTGTATAAGAAACTTGTAACTTCAGTGTATTGGAAACTTGTAACTACAGTGTATAAGAAACTTGTAACTTCAGTGTATTGGAAACTTGTAACTACAGTGTATAAGAAACTTGTAACTTCAGTGTATTGGAAACTTGTAACTACAGTGTATAAGAAACTTGTCACTACAGTGTATTGGAAACTTGTAACTACAGTGTATAAGAAACTTGTAAGTACAGTGTATAAGAAACTTGTAACTACAGTGTATAAGAAACTTGTCACTACAGTGTATTGGAAACTTGTAAGTACAGTGTATAAGAAACTTGTAAGTACAGTGTATAAGAAACTTGTACTACAGTGTATCGGAATTCATCTGACAAGATAAAGTTCTCAGCCTAATAACGTAAACTGTTGTCTGACTAGATGTGACTGATTAATAGTTAAACAGAGATTCAGCCTGATTAGTATTCATTCATAACATTATATTTTAACAGTTAGACGTGTTAAAACAATGATATTAAACAGTACCTTTTCACACAAGTCACGCACAGCAATCAAATTTCCATTAGCACTGGCTAAGTGAAGAGGAGTTTGACCCAAAATATCTCTCTGTTCTGG
>NW_013743635.1:0-2266 GCF_000517525.1 Limulus polyphemus
GTGAAATTTACGTCTTTTTAGTCTCAAAACTACGTGTTGTGGTCTTTCTTTTATGTATTACGTTATGACGTTTTGTGCAAAATCTGTTCGTGATTCAGCGTACAGGAATTAGTGTAGAACATGTAAAAATATCAAGACAATAAAACCATCGTAGGCCTGTGTAATTAATTAGTTGTGTCGTCATCATGGTCAGTTAAGATAAAACATAAGGAAGCTAGTGGCCGTTAGACGTATCAGTGATGTTCTAACCACGTAAGGAACGGTGGTTCGAGTTTCGACATCATAATCTCCTCCATTGTAATAACGAGATAATTTAAACCAGTGAATCACCCAATGTTAGGCGCTCAACAAATGTTGGATAACGATACACACAGCATACTACAGTAAATTTGGAGATGGGGAGTTGGGGTGGCAGTACATGAACCACAGGTGGGGAGTGGGGGCGGCAGTACACGAATTATATTAGAAAACTTAAAAAAAAAGGCATTTATTCGGTACATTTTATTAAATATGTAGTTCGTGTTAGAGAGGAAGGACTCGCCATTAGGCTACGACGGCAATCACAGACGCGCGACCTTGGACGACCTTGCGTGACGAGATAGAAAGTTTGCCACGCCCATCGCTCCCAGCTCCACTTTAATTATGAGTAGCTATCCGTAACTTTAATGTTGCCCGATAAGATCAGTTTTCGCGTATAATCGTGTTAATTAATGATGTCTGATAAAGATCACTTTTCGCGTATAGTCGTGGTAACTTTAATGTTGCCTGATAAAGATCAGTTTTCGCGTATAATTGTGGTAACTTTAATTTTGCCTGATAAAGATCTGTTTTCGCGTATAATCGTGGTAACTTTAATGTTGCCCGATAAAGATCGCATTTCGCGTATAGTCGTGGTAACTAATGTTGCCTGATAAAGATCAGTTTTCGCGTATAATCGTGGTAACTTTAATGTTGCCTGATAAAGATCAGTTTGATGATGTACAGGTTTCAGGACAAAAATATAATTAAAGTGTCTGATGTTAGGTTTCAGGACAAGTGGTGGTAGGTCATAAAAATATAACTAAAGTGTCTGATGTTAGGTTTCAGGACAAGTGGTGGTAGGTCATGAAAATATAACTAAAGTGTCTGATGTTAGGTTTCAGGACAAGTGATCCTAAGAGAAGTCGTTTAAAATAAAGAATACGTGGAAAGATGAAGTGGTAATTATCTAGAAGTAGACATTCTTACGATATCGGACGTGCCTCCACTGCTTACTTCGAGAGTTTAAAGTTCAATATGGCATGTTTATCCCCGTGTTGCAGAGTTAGGGGCTGGAGAGAAAGTAACAAGTTAAAGAAACGTACATGTACTTCACAGCATCTTACGAAAACTCTTCTCCAGCCCAACACAGCCCCATCACCAACTCCCGATACAGTAGCATCGACCGTCAACTCTGTACACTACCTCTACGTCACGAGTGTGTACATTCCCAGTGTCATTCCTGCTGCACTGACCGAAGAAGACGGCGGAAGCCAGTCAGAAAGTCTTCACTCTGGCACTGTCTGCCACCTCCATCAGAATCAACCTAAGTTTCTTGGTCTGTAATAATTCCGCAGAGTTTCAACGTTTAAACTCTTTTATAGTTTGTGAAATTTAAGCCACAATATTAGGCAAATTTCGTTTTCATTCATATTATAGCACATAACTGTATATATGTATTTATTTTTCTTCCTAAATCGTGTGGTGTAAATTACAACGTTGTAAGGTAAAGCAGTGAAGCGAAAGCCAGCACATAAAAGTACAGATGGTCATTCTGTTTTATAGGGGACCCGCTATAAGATAACATTAATCATTATTAACACCACAAATAAACAACAAACGTAACACCCCTGTAAATAAAATAAGATCTTCAAGAGATTGTGAGTTTAAAAATAACCCTGGCTAGCAGGTTTGTGTATGACACGCGAAACTGAACGTGAAAATAAGTTTCATAATCTTTCTCAATTTAAACGAAAGTAGACATGGAAATAGTCTCGGGTATTGTTTATCTCGATTAACGTTAACGTGGAAATAGTCTCGATATTGTTTATCTCGATTAACGTTAACATGGAAATAGTCTCGGTGTTGTTTATCTCGATTAACGTTAACGTGGAAATAGTCTCGATATTGTTTAACTCGATTAACGTTAACATGGAAATAGTCTCAGTATTGTTTATCTCGATTAACGTTAACATGGAAATAGTCTCGTATTGTTTATCTCGATTAACGTTAACATGGAAATAGTCTC
>NW_013743636.1:0-3040 GCF_000517525.1 Limulus polyphemus
ACTTTTCTGCAACTGTTGGAGACTTTCTTCCTGTTTCCTTTCTTGTTCTAGTTGCCACTGCTGTAATCTCTCTTGTTTATTTTATCGTTCTTCTTGTTTCCTTTCTTTTTCTCCAACAACTGCTGTAATCTCTCTCTCGTTTATTTTGCTGTTCGAGCTGTCACTCTTGCAGGTTTTTTGCCAATGCTGTAATCTCTCTTCTTGTTTCTTTTCTTGTTCTTCTTGTTTTTACTTCTTTTTCCTCCAACCACTGCTGTAGTCTCTTTTCATGTTTATTTTCTCGTTCTCTTTGTTTCTTTTCTTTTTCCTCCAACAACTGCTGTAATCTCTCTTCCTGTTTCTTTTGTTTCTCCTCCAACCACTGGTGTAGTCTCTCTTGTTTCTTTTCTTTTTTCTCCAACAACTGCTATAATCTCTCTACTTGTTTATGTTTCCGTTCGAGCTGCCACTGTTGCAGGTTTTCTTTCCACTGCTGTTATCTCTCTTGTTTCTTTTCTTTTTCCTCCAACAACTGCTGTAATCTCTCTTCTTGTTTCTCTTTTTGTTTCTTTTCCTTTTCCTTCAACCACTGCTGTAGTCTCTTTTCTTGTTTATTTTCTCGTTCTTATTGTTTCTTTTGCTGTTGTTGTGTTGCTGCCATCAAATCTGCTAAGTCGTAGTTGGATTTCGCACTTTTTGTTTCCATCTTTTTTCTTTTCCATCCCTCTTCTGACACCAATTTGTTACGTCGTTTGTTAATTTCCCGTAAAAATTCCTTCTGAAATACTTCAGCGATACAAGTCTTTTCTTAAATAAAACTAGTTTATTTTTCTCAATTCAACTTTGCAATATACTTGATTTCCACAGTAACTTTAACTTAAACACACGCTAATTTCACAATGAACGATTCACGCACTTTACTTACTACCGCGCTTAACTCAATTGTACGTCTCTGTCTGTCTGCAATTATTCTCTTCCACTTTATTTGCCAGTCTTGTATATACAAAAGCGTCTCGAGCCTTCAGGAACCTTCTAGATACTCATTAACTGTTACCAGGGTCACGTGACTTCCGCTGTCGTAACAGTACGATGACATAACTTATGCAATTGATTTGTGATTAAAATAAATGATTAAACAAAACTGTTTCCAGAAAGTATGATCAGACCACTACTGTGTTTGTCGTATCCCAGCTGGCTTGAAGAAGTATGTTAGGAGTTTTAGAAAAAAAGTAACCATTTATTTGGCAGTGTCGTCGGAATGATTATGGCAGATATATTGTGGTTGGAATACTAGTATCATGGGCGCCCACAGAAATCTTTTCAGGGGGGGACAAAACATGTATGTAGGGAATTAGCTCTTGCAGTGCAAGTCAACAAATTAAAAGAATGTGTTATCTGTGCTTAAACGCAAACATAAATTTAACTTTTAGTAAAAATTACTAAAACTATTTAGCTTATAATACGTGCAAGTTTTTGTGAAAGGTAAGGGTTGACTAATATTATACAATTTTCTAATTCTAATACTAATTCTAAACCTAATACTAATGTCTTATGCCAAGTATAATTGATTATTGCCATACTTGGCCAACTTGTAAGGGGCATTCACACCATAAAAATCATGGCTTTGAAGAAACAGATGAAATGTTATATACTATTCATTTTCTTGTATTGCGTAGAGACTAGGACACTAACCGAAGTATTGTGGATGCTTAGAAGAATGTTGAAAATATCATGAACATAGTATGGAATAAATGAGGAAATATTGGAAATGGCCAAAACAAAGCGTACAATAAAAGAAAGTGTTAGTATTTTAGACACATTATCTGAACAAATAAGATTCGAAGAACTTTGATAGAGGGCAAGATACTAGGTTGTAGAAAGAGGTCGACCGCGAAGAGAATGGGCCACTAGCTACAGTGATTATATGAGGAAGGCACAGGACAGACAGACGAGCATTGCTAGCGTTAACAACTAACCACTTGGGTAGAGCAGCTACAAGCAGATGAGACGTACATGGTAACACTAAAGGAGTATGCTCATTAGCACTACTCCAGTTTGGTTGTGTAGAAAACTCTCATATTATTAAAGTAGGTACAAATAATATGATATATAATGCATTTAGGAAAGACGTTATTAATAAGAATGTTTAGTATTTGCTAGTTTTTATGCAAAAATTCGTTGTTGTTAGTTAATTTATATGCTCGATGAAGTAATATTTTAACCACATTTTTTCTTGAAAGAAACTGGTATAAGCTTATCAGATTAGTGAAAATCTTATATATTAAAAATTAAAAAACAGGTTCAAATTTGCTGTCCTTATTATGAGCAAAGTACATGAATTTGTTTTAATTCAACTGTAAATATAATACTAGAATGTCTGTCTACTGCTAAGAAAATTCAGAAAACGCTACATGTTCAGTATCTTAAATATAACAAAGATATCATTTACTCATCTTTTACAATATGTTGGCTTAAATGAAGAATGACATTCATGACTTGTTCCTGTGTCGACACAGGAACAACTAAGCGAGTGACAAGGCTAATCAAAAATCCCACAGCAACGTCATTTATTTGACCATATAAATATTATCATTGAACAGGGGATTCGATATAGTGAAACTTCACGAGTTTCTGAGACAACTCTTTGGGAAACTTCGTTTTACTTTTTTCACTTTGAACATACTTTACAGTCTCATCTAATGAAATAGTAGTGTAGGAACACTGTCAAGACTAGCACAGTCAACTACTATCTAAAGGAACATTAGTATAGAGAAGCTCTATCAAAACTAGCAGAGAAAACTACTATCTAAGGGAACATTAGTATAGAGAAGCTCTATCAAAACTAGCAGAGCAAACTCCGCTATGAAAATTCAAATTTTTATTTTCTGAGAAAATCCAAATCTGTCATAACCATTTCTAATTACTGATTCAAAAAAACTTTATGATTTTATGTACCAGTGCTAGACAGAGATGGTTTAACCGGATAACCTAATTTATGAACCTCAGGAATGCCATATATGATACCAGAATGAGAGTCTTTATTTAAGAGTATTAATCTTAC
>NW_013743637.1:0-4345 GCF_000517525.1 Limulus polyphemus
AGCTCTATACAAGAAACTTTGAGTAGCAAATATACACTGTTGGCATAGATGGTCAAAGTACAATTGTCTCTCATTAGCTGGGGGAAAACTTCCAATAATTTGTCCCCGTCTGAAACAACATTCTAATATTTCTAAGTTTAAGGTCAGCCACTCCCACTTGCAAAGTCAAAGTAGTGTTGCCAAACGACAGTTTAAAGTGAATGGCATGCTTATAACTAATAGAAAGAGCCAATTTTTCACTATTCAGTTACAGCCTGAAAAAAACCTCTACCTGTGTATGGATCTGTGGTTTGATATAGAAAAGAAGCTTAGTCCATTGTTCTCTAGAGGGGGTATGTAGTGGTTGGGAAGTGTTTCTTATCTTATATGTATTAGTTTGCTAAACAGTTAGATTCCATTTAGGTTTTACATTTATATCTTAATTAATTATGTATTATTTCTGTTTTAAAATGAAGATTTGAAATGTTTATGATTTTTAAACATTTAACTTGTTGTAGTTTGGCTTGTCAAAACGTCTAAGTAAAATGCCATTATTTGTGTGTGTTTGAGCATAGATGTTTCGAATTTGTGCACGAGAGTCGCCCCATAATAACAACAGAGCATCGCGGGGACATGTTGACATCATGAATAAAAGACAAAGAATTGAAAAGGAAAATTAACTACAAGTGAAAATATAAAGACGTGAAATTATGCACGTGACAAAAAGAAGTTTGAAAACTACTTTACGAATATTTGAAAAGTATGTACATACCTAAATCAAGTTTAGGCTAGTCATTAGTCTTAGTTGTATTTTTTCTGTTATTCCATACACATAGGCTTACTATGGTCTTTGTTATTTTAGGATTATCTGTAATTCATATTACTGGTATATCAATAATTAATATCACTGTGTTGTTTTTCTTCCTATCTACTTGGTTTGTGTAGAATTCTTGAGCTGGGATCTACACACACGTATCCCAGTATTTTACATAGTTATTGTTTGGTTAATTATTTCTTTAAGGGCTTAGTGATATTCTTTGTTACATATTTTTTAGTTAGGCTTTTTAAATGTTTACTTTTGGTTTACTGGTAGTTCTGCTTCTGTGTTAATCGTTAACCCTTTGACTACGACCTACTTCTTTTTGTAAGTAGGTTTGTAAAATCATGAAAGTTCTTTACAAAAATGAAACTAGTCAATGAAATAATTTTATATTTGACTTGAACGGTCCTAAGATTATGTAGTTTTAGAAAAATAAAATATTTAATTTTGATTTTTCTATTATTTATAATGAAACATTTGTTATATAATTTAGTTATTTGCACTCAGACTCTGAATAGTTCACATGCAATGTGATTTTCATTTTCAGTATAACAATACTATTTCTTATCTCTCAGTTTTCACATTTGATCTACATTATCTCTAGAACCTCCTAAATGAATATCAAAAGTTTTTTAAGGTAAATATTAAAATTTTGTTTTCCATTTTCTCTGTTATATCAGTAACTCTATATATCATCATCAACGTACAGTGTAATCAAATGTTTAGAATTAAGAAATGGATTCATCATGGTTTCTATCAATGGATAGCCATTAGACAACACGTTTTTTGAAGATTCATCATGGTTTCTCTCAATGGATAGCCATTAGACAACACGTTTTTTGAAGATTCATCATGGTTTCTATCATATCATCAGTGGTGATGCAGATTTTAAAAATATTTTGAAGTTGATCAATAATGATGTTTAGTAGCTCGTCAATGGTGTGGACCGTATCTAGACAGCAGATGTTTACATATTGAAATGTTTTACAGATCTGCTAAAATATCATTCAGCATTTGTAAGATGATCATTGAAGAAATTAGCAAATTGAGAATTGATTAATAAATATCACCTTCATTGTGCAACTGTTTTTGCAGAAATATTAGATATGATCAAGAAGAAAAGGATGAGCTAGATATTTACTGTTAAATCATAAATTTGTAGGAGGTTTTGCATCTCCAAGGGCTGCTATATTCAGTGAGAGGAGGCAAAGAATTTTGTTGCTCCGTATCAAAACTTTTTCTGTGTTTCAGAGTATTTTCTCTTAATTTCAGGGACCCCTGGGACGCTACCCACTCTTTATATCATATTCACGGGTGTCATACATGTTTAAAAGAGCTCTCATTTCTTGTATTTAAAGTATTGAAGTTGTAGCAAAGTTTTCATGTCTAAGTTGAATAATTACATTCACAAATAATAGTAATGTTCATTGGTTTACTTACCATATCGCTTGTATCTTTTTTTCTAGGACACATACAGAGTAGAATAGTGTATTATCTGATGAATATTCACATCACTCCACGTTCAATCTACCTAACTCGAGTAAGTTTTGTGTGTGATTGTGGAATTGTTATAGTTATATTGTTTCTATAATGTAACTATAGAAACAGTTTTAATGATTGTAGAATCAAGTTAATTTTGATAGTTATTAATAAATCTTTAGTTAGTTGGATGAGGATGGAACTGTTCTTTAAATAATAACCTTCAAGGGTAACTATAGGAGAAACTTATAATGAAATTGTTTTAGCACTATTTTGAAATGTTTCTTGGTTACTTAACAAAATTTCTTAAAACAACAAAAATGTAAAGCTATTCTTATATTTTTTTATTTTAATTATTCAATAAGTTTAAACAAGACTAAAGTTGAAACTTTTAAATTCACATCCCCAGCATGGAGAAAGCAAATTCAACCTACAAGGTCGTATTGGTGGTGATTCTGAACTGTCTGAAAGGGGTTGGGAGGTAATGATTTTAAAATTCTTTTACACAAACTCATATCAGTGGTTGAGATTATCACATTAAAGTGATTTTTTGTTTTTTTAAATGTCTTAATGTTTCAAATTCTACATTGTTTTTATTATTGACAAATGAACATTTATTTATTCATGGTATTTTGGTGAAAATGAAAGATTAATACTGGCATTAGTTTTATGTGAAATGTATTTAATGTAATATGCTTGTCATGGGTAACGCACATTACTCAAAAATTGTTTTAGGACTGTTAAGATTTTCCTACAAAAAGTAGTAGTACCACACTTTGTACACTTTAAAATGAAAGTCCTAATGTTATTTTATTTATTGTTATAGCATTATTTACTAGTGCTAGAACAGGTAGAGATTAAAATGGATACAGGTATGGTAGGTAACTACAAAATGTCATCAACTAATCCAGATTTTTTAAATTAAATTTTCCACAGTATTCACGAGCACTTGCCAAATTTATAGTAGACCAGAAAATTCCACGTTTCCGGGTGTGGACGAGCCAGCTTCGTCGAACAATTCAAACAGCCTCGGGAATAGAAGCCCCACAAGAACGCTGGAAGGCCTTGAATGAAATAGATGCTGTAAGTTGTTGTGGCCAATAGGAAGTTACTATATATGTGTTTCTATTTGAAGGTTTTCTTATTTCTCTAGTTGATTCACAGTGGACTACCATGTTCCAATACGGTACATTACCTCCGCTCACATAAATAGCTATTATTGTCCAGTGCTGCCCTCTATGTGCAAAAAAATTTGTATGCATGCCACAAGCCTTCTGCCTCCCCTTCATTGGAAATGACTCATTCCAATGTGTCTCTCATGCAAATCATCATGTGACAACCCTCCACCAATGAGAGTGCCACTCACTCGTTAAGCATGTGACTTCCTCTATTCAGTTCTACCAGACTATCACTTCTTGTTTGGCAGTTCTCATGTTTTAACGTTTAGTTTGTGTTCTCTCTAAGTGTTTTATTTTAATATTTTTCTGTATCTTTGTGTTAATTTCTCTTAACAAGTTTACTCTTTGTTAAACAATAGTGATATTTGTAACTTGTTGAGTTAATTCCGAAGTGGAATTATTTTATATTTCTATCTGGTTACGGAACTTATTTAGTTCTTACAAAAAACTTCTATTGTTTCTACCAACACAGTTGTGTTTGGTTATTTATTTTGCATTATGTATTTTCTGTTACCACTTTGGAGGTTATATATTCTGTTAGCACTTTACACAGGCTTCAGGTCACGGTACTCTGTGGGAAGATTTTGAGCTTTACTTTGTTGGGAAATTGATCGTCCTATGAACTGACCTTCTTCGGGCCTCGCCCACACATTTGGGGGCCCACACATTTGCAATACAGTTTGCCGACTTTGGAAAGATAAGACGTCATACTTTTATTGTTAATATTATTATCTGTCGTTATTTGGGTTCCGTAACATAAGTTTCATTTGATTGATTAATACTCATTTTCACAAAACATGTGTTGTCTAATGGCTATCTATTGAGAGAAACCATGATGAATCTTCAAAAACGTGTTGTCTAATGGCTATCCATTGAGAGAAACCATGAT
>NW_013743638.1:0-3815 GCF_000517525.1 Limulus polyphemus
CACACATACACAAATGATTATACAAGTACATATATACACACACATACAAACATATGCATTATAGTTTAAAAAAGAATAGATACATAGTTTACTGTATAAAACTTAAAGAAGGATAAAACTAAAACAAGAAATATTACAAAAAGCTAAAACGTTCATTTAGCCCATCAGGGTGGAAAGTTCCCAGGTCAACAGTTATTTTGTTTTCTTGTAATTCGTGGTTATGTTTGTTTGTGGGGGCCTTCTTCAAATTATAAGCCTGTTAGTCTTACACAATGGTAGGATAAGCATTTGAAAGTCTGATAAAAGATGCTTTGCAAAGCCATTTAACTAAGCTTAACATTTAGTTGGATAGTTAGCATGGTTTCACTAAGGGAAAATCTTGTCTAACTAATCTTTTGGCATTATTTGAAGAGGTTACTGCTTATATAGATGAGGATACAGGTGTGGATTTGGTGTAGCTGGATTTTCAGAACGTATTTGACAAGTTGCCACATAAAAGGCTTGTTAAATAGTTATCTTTGTAGGTGTTAGGGATAGATTGGTTCATTGGATAGAAAACTGGCCAGATAGAAGAAAGCAGAGGGTTTTTCAGTATTGAAGCACATTACACTAATATACTAATTAGTTTGTAGCTGACAATTTATAAGCATAATGAAGTGATTTATATTTGTGGGAGGGGGCATACTACATGTTTTGACAGAACATTGGTCTCTCTTCAGGTATTTAGAAATCAGACCAATGTTCTGTTAAAAAATGTAGCATGTTCTCCCAAAAATAAATCACTTCATTATGCTTATAAATCATTGGTTGTCAACTTATTATTAAAGCAGAGGATTGTTATAAATGGAGTTCAGTAAAATTAGATTAATCTCACAAATAGGGTACTTCAGAGCTCACTGTTAGGACCTTTGCTCTTTTTTTATGTACATCAATGACATTGATGAAGGAATGGTCAATAGATTATTTGCTGATGACAGTAAAGTTTTGGGTGTTGCTGTCTGTGAGGAGAATGCTATTGCATTAGAAGAGGATTTGGATTAGTTGAAAAAATGGAAAGAGGTGGGGGGAGGCACTGTGTTTGATTCAGTACATGAGCAATATCTCAGCAAATAGAAAATATAAGAGGTTCTTATTTTATATTCTAGCTTGTCAATATTGGTAGTTTGAGTTCCTAGTTCACACAAAACTATAGAATTTGTATTTTGACATCACAAACATCTAATTTGAACCAGTGCTGCATTCAACATACCATGTGACACAAAAATTGATGTTTAGTTGTGTGTTTTTTTATATTTACTTTTAAGTTAAAAAATTGAGTAAGGTATAATACTAACATTTGAATTATATTTTACAATTTGATACCAAATTTATTGACAAAAATTCATAAAATAGTAGTTCAGTGAAATTTTGAATGCTAGTCAACAAATGCGATGACATGGCCTTTGACACGTGATTCGTCACGATAGGGTTAAGGAGATTTTAATGTCATTGTATGTGCCATTGGTTAGGCCACATTTGGAGTAGTGTTTTTGGTCTCGGGCTCCTTACCTTAGAAGGGACGTTGAATTATTGGAGAGTTCAGAGGAGAACGATACCTGTGATCTAAAGGTTGTCGTACAAGAATAAGTTAAGATATCTGAACATGTTTTCTCTTGAAACAAAAATAGTGAGGGGGGAGCGGGAATCTGGTTGAGGTGTTTAAGATTGTTAGGGGAATTGATAATGTTGATAAAACATTTTATGTAAAATATAAGCAACGGTAAATGAAAAAAAAGAATTTAAATGAAAAAGTGATTTCTAAAATTCTTGCAAATATCTAAAAAAAGACTACAGACACATGTTAACACAACCTCTGGAGTTATGGCACTTTTGTAATGCTTACAGTATTACTACATCACAATTATAAGAATTCTCCAATATAAAACAATAACCCAAATTTGTCTGGTCCACTGACACTCAGATATTTAGCATGGCTACAGTACTCAATTAAAAAGCTTCCCAAACTGTTGTGCCACAGAATTTTTGCAATTATTATGTAATTTTTATTTAGTAATGTAAATCTATTATTAATTTAATACATTTTTAAATTTTGATTTATTTTCTCCTTGATACACAGTATAACAGCAATTTCTAACTATCTTAGTCAGGGGTGCCACTAGGCCTGCCATATGGACTTATTTACATGTGCCACAAAACGTTTGGGACATTAAAAGTGTGCCACAAGCTGAAAATATTTAGGAAGGCACTACATTAAAGGACAAGAAACCTTTTGGTCCATGTAGGTTGTCCTATCCACTAAACTAAACCCTAAGAAACACCTCAAAGCCAACCATTATCATTCAAATATATTTTAAGCTTTCTCTTAAACTCTCTTATATTAATTGCATCTACCACATCCAAACACAACTCATTCCAAAGGCCAACTATCCTGTTAAAAAACAAAGCTGGCTTAGCTGAAGATGAGTCCTAACCTGCCAAAATTTATATCTGTGTCCCCTTAGTCTTACCACTCTCACTTTTAAATACAAAAAAGATGATGCGTTTTTCAATTATGTGTGATAAAGTGTACCAGCATTTAGTTTTATAAACTTGCTTAATTTTGTTTTCCTTGGCATTTTTCTGTGTTGTTTTGCTAGGTTTAGTTCTTGATACTATTAAATCTATTGTCTATACACTAAAAACCTAGCATTGAATTAATTAGAAAACATTTAAATAAAAGTAGAAAAACTTGGTTACATGAATGAAACTAAGTTTCAAATGGACAGCAATTGCCTGATGTAGAAACGTACAAATGTAGAGGACGACGTTTCAAAAGTCTTTCGTCTTCGGATCAGTGTGTGTGTAGTTTGGTCTTTATAGTGTTCTAGTGGATTGTGGAGAGCGTGTTATGATTGGTTGGTTAAAACACGTTTCTGATTGGAGGAGAAACTTCCTGTGGCCTTAACCAATGGTAGCCACAGTTTACTCACCTCTAATCCTGAATCTCTGTATAGTGAAGGTTTTATTGTATTAATGTAAAACGATTCTTTAATTTTTCTTGTCTTCCAAAATATGTTTGTGTCGATGATTCTAGCTTTTTCCCAGTTTATGTTGTGTCCAGTTGACATGGCGTGTTCTGCAATGGCTGAATTTGGTGTTTTCATGAATCTTGTGCTGTCTTTATGTTCCTTTATTCTTGGCGCGAGTCTTCTTCCCGTTTCTCCAATGTATGTTTTGTTTCAGGAACACGCAATTTCATAAATGGTGTTTTTTGTTTTTTGTTGGTAGGTTTCTGTTTGTTCTTCACCAGAATGGATCTTAGTGTTTTGTAAGATTTCCACCGGACGTTTATGTTGAATTTCTTAGCTTTTTGTTTGAGTTTTTCACTGACAATAAGATCCATTCTGGTGAAGAACAGACAGAAACCTACCAACAAAAAACAGAAAAACGTCATATATGAAATTCCATGTTCCTGCAATAAAACATACACTGAAAAAACGAGAAGACTCGCGACAAGAATAAAGGAACATAAAGACAGCACAAGACTCGTGAAAATAAAATTCAGCCATTGCAGAACATGCCATGTCAACTGGACACAACATAAACTGGGAAAAATTAAAGAATCATTTTACATTAACACAATAAAACCTTCACTATACAGAGATTCAGGATTAGAGGTGAGTAAAGTGTGGCTACCATTGGTTGAGGCTACAGGAAGTTTCTCCTCCAATCAGAAACGTGTTTTAACCAACCAATCATAACACGCTCTCCACAATCCACTAGAACATTATAAAGACCAAACTACACCAAACACACACACTGACCTGAAGACGAAA
>NW_013743639.1:0-2706 GCF_000517525.1 Limulus polyphemus
GCCCGTTTTAAGTTAGAAAATACTTAGGCATAACTAACCTCTATGTTATTCAATATATGTGTTTTGATTTTCGCTTGTTTTTTTTTAAGTAGCAAAGCCAGATTAGGCTATCTGCTGTGTCCGCACCAGGGAATCGAGCCCCCTATTTTAATGTTGTAAGTATGTAAACGTACCACTGTTCCACCAGAGGACATGTGTTTTGGTAATAAAATAACTTTTTTTTTAAGTGCAATTACATCGAAACGCTGTAAGCAGCCACTTTACACCTCTATATTTAGACGATATTCTATCTGCTAATTTATTATTATGTATTATTTCATCAGCCATATGGTCGCAAACCTAGTTTATTCTAGTGCTATATCACTGCAAGATGTTATAAATAATGCCTACATATTAGAACATGGAACTTCCATGATTCCTATGTTTCATACAGAACGGAATCTCGCCGGGATGTCACAGGAGATGAACGTCCACTAATCTATTAGGCCACTCTAATTACTTCATTTCAATGATTTGTAAAAACAGATACCATCACACATGATCACAAGCTATAAAAATTCATGCATTATAGCTGCACGTCGAGGTGTCAGGTAATAACGGCTCCATTAATAACGTGGAAACAACTGATAAATAAACATTACGAAGATGAAATATTCCCGTATTTTTTATTCTTATTCTTGGAACAAACAGCACTATTTCATGCGCTACTTTTTTCCTACTTCATATGTTTATCTGTCACATTTTCTTCAGAGATTTGCACGTAAGTAGGAGAGAACTAACATTTGTCTGAGGGAGTGGCTGGTATCTTATTTTGATTAATTTTTAACAAATAGTGTAAATGGTATCTGAAAATGAAATCAAAACACTTGGGATTACAGTAGAATCAATAAGGTATTTTATGGTGGATCTCTAGTCAGAAATAATACTAGTAAACCGTTAAATTCAACTATAAAGTGAAGGTGTTAGTAGCAGTGCAAAACTAGAGCAGGAGCTAGTTAAGGGTGTTTGTTTTATTTTTTTTTTCAATTTCGCGTAAAACTACTCGAGGGCTATCTGCACTAGCCGTCCCTAATTTAGCAGTGATAGACTAGAGAGAAGGCAGTTAATCAACAACACTCACCGCCAACTCCTTGACTACTCTTTTACCAACGAATAGTGGGATTAACCGTCAAATTATAACGCCCCCCACATGTTCGGTGGTGAGGATTCAAACCCACAACCCATGTATTACGGATCGAGCTCCCTAGCCTCTAAGCTATGCCAGGCAGCTAGTTAATAGTTGCATCTATATTACACAACCTTTTGTTCCTATTGTTGAAGATTAGCAAAAAAACTTGCCCGATCACATATAGAGCAGTTAAAGATATACCCAGAAAATTCCAGTATGTTCATTTTTATTTTGTATGAAAACAGTTCTACATTACATAAGGAGAAACTTCTTGGGAAACAACTGTTTATCCGTTATAAACATCCGAGTTACCAACGTATAAGACTAAAGCATATCGACTCACATTTTAGTCCTAACAGAAAGGTGATTTATTTCAAGATAAGTTTTGTTTTTATTAGCTTGATGAATCAATTCACATTCACGCGATTCGATAGAAAGCAATTTTACAAAATGTTCATTCATAATGACACAGAATTGAGTTAAGCTCTGGTCTTAAAGCCTCGATTAATATACTTTCTTTAATCCTAAGCATCCTCACTATTAGTTGAACCGATGATTAAAAATTGTTTACTGTTAACTGGAACGCCACAGTTCCATGCGTACTTTTGAATAAATGATATCAACCAACCATTCTTTTCAAGTGTTTTTAATGCGTGTTTTAAGTGTTTGAATAGTTGAACAAATATAATATCTGATGAAACTTTGTAGAATGGACGGCAACTGCCTGATGTAGAGACACGAGTGTAGAGGACGACGTTTTGAAAGTCTTCCGCCTTTCGTCTTCAGTTTCATCATGAATACTCTGCCTAAACAATCTATCAAAGAATATAATATCTCTTATAAGAATGGCGTGCATATTTATTTATAACTCACAAAGTTAGCCCCGCTGTCCATCGAAAGTTGTCAATGAACTTGTAACAAATGCAATTAAAAAGCACATTAATGCAAAATTTCTATTTCTAAGCAAAACAAATTTCCAATGACAAATTAAATACCTTACAGGACCCTCATAGTTGAATAGTAACGGCTGTGCCGTTCACTCCCCTGTAGCCAAGGCAATATTCAGAAGTTGAAGTATCTTAAAAATGCCTTACAGCCTGACCTGTAGTTGAACATTAACAAATCTATAATCCAAGGTTAATACAAGCTTATTGGTGATTTATGGTTATAACTGAAATTATGTATTATAACGGCAAGCATAAACCAAGCTTATTGAAAATGCCAAAGAAATATTATCAGACATATATTACATCAATCAAAGTGGTTGCTAATTAATTCCACAACTTTATTACTTTGCTGTAATAAAAATAATTGTTTAACCACAATGCTTGCCTATAACCATGTATGGAAGAATAGCGCCAATTTGATTTTCTCATGGTAAAGTTCAGCACCTAACTTCCTTAAAGGAATATTTGGGTTTAAAAGCACATTTTTAAAACAAAAACAATTCATATTAATGTGTCGTCTGGTGGTCAGCTATAGTTTTTACGGACTTACAACACTACAATCCTAGGTTCAATTGCTTGCGGTGGACATAG
>NW_013743640.1:0-1998 GCF_000517525.1 Limulus polyphemus
TAGACATACCAAACATTCCTCCCTGTTATCAAAGATAAAGCATTTAACATACTGTGTAACTTGTATACAATTTTACAGATAAAATGCACATATTCTGTGAATGAAACCTTGGCTAAAAACTGATTTTTATGAAACCATTTTTTCACACCATTACACTTTACAAGCAAGTACACCAGCTTAAAATATGCAGGCTTAATTTTGTCATTTACTTGCAAGCAAATGTTAAAACCGAATCCAGCATGCTGGTTCAAATTGGCTGAACCAATAAGGAGCAGTGATACATAAAACAATAGCTCTCTGCATGCTCTACTTTGGTCTGTCCAGTTTCATTGAATCTGGAAGAATTTATTATTTGAAAATACACAAACGAAACTTTAAAAACCATTTAAAATTCTTTTTAGCCATTGAATTTGTAAAAACAAGGCCATACAATAAACTTTGTGGTGCAAATTACATTCTTTAGGTCGGACATCTGGAAACTTTGCCCTCCCATTATGCAATGTCCTCACATCAACCGAGGTGAAAGGGGCGAACAGACAATGCGATAAAGGGGAAATTTCATTCATTCTGTACACTTGCCCACTGTCTATAAACTCGTATTCGAAATGACTGTGTTTGTGATCAACTTTTGTTGTTCCAAACAGCCATTTTTGGGTAAGAGTTATGTATTCTATTAAACCAATAATAAGTTGAAAAAATCTGAACTTTCCTTCTTTTGATAACCAGTTCTCTAGCTCACCTTTATAGTAAGCATAAAGCAGACATTTGTGGGATTCCATTCCTAACCCAGACAATTTGTTGATAATTGTTTTAAAAACTAGTTTGACCTGGTAGTTTACTTTAGTTCATGTTTTCCCACAAAAACAAACTACTGAAAATGCGAGAAGTGCCGTGGCTGAAAGCTCTCAACCGCAGAACACAGGAAGCAATATGAAAGTTGTGGGAGTCAAAGTCTAGCTATAACTATGCGTGTTCAGCTTATTTTATCATGCAAAGGTTGTCTTGTGATTTTTTTACAATAAGTTAATTGTAAACATCTGGGTACTGCACACTGGGCTATTCTGTACAAGAATCAAGACCAATTTATTGTAACTTTCCTCGATATCTCGGCCAATAACTGTGTGTTCAGCTTATTTTATATCATGCAAATGTTGTCTTCAAAGTAGCTCCATCAACAACACACGTATAGAGTAGACCTATATAAATTGCATACATGCAGCTATACTCGCTTCACTATTGTTTGTTTTTTTGTCAAGATGCCAATCACGTTACCAGGCAAAATCATGACTGAGACGTCACACCAACCTCAAGAATAATACATAGATATATCTGCCCATTTCAAATCAACAGCATGTCAAAAAAATGATGAATGGGGATTATAAACAATCCATGCATCATCCTAGAAACTGCTTGCTTTACATCATATCACTGGGTGCAACAACAGCAAAAGAATCTTTGTTACAATAGTCTATGATAAATGGTATGAACGATGTATCCATTACATGACACAGAATGGGCAGAGGTTACTACAAATACGTACCTGTCAATCACGGTATTTCAAGTTTACAACCGTGATTACAAAATCTCTCCTATACTTACATAGGTAAGCTCATACTTCATTATTAACATTTGGTTATTGACAATTTTAATATAATTTATCCATATAATATGAATAAATGTGAATAAGTTTAAAACTGATGAATCTTATCGGGACTACATTTTATCTTCCTTTGACACACGTGTAACAGTATCAGGTTATTATGTAAAGCGATAAATAATTACTGATATTCTGTTAACATTGTTTAAATGGGAAGGTAGAATGGTTAGATAAGTTGTTTTACAGGTATGATGTTTACTTTCTTTTCATTAATTACACAGGCCTGCAATGGTTTTGTCTTGACATTTTTACATGTTCTACAGTAATTCCTGTACACTGAATCCAAAAATGATACCTATTTGTCTTCAGCACACAAGTCATATAATGGCTGGAGACGGCTT
>NW_013743641.1:0-2702 GCF_000517525.1 Limulus polyphemus
TCGCTGACGCAACACTATTATACATCGTGAGTGGTACTGTGGTATGTATTTCTGTTACCCTTACACTACATTACATTAATCATGTGATATGTGTAGAATTGGATACAATTTACGAATAAGTAATGTATTCGTTTGTCAACACAGAATCCCTGGTTTGTCATTCAATACGTTTTGTTAATGTATGGTTCGTGCTTTATCCTAACACGATGTTATAGTTTACTCATTCAGTCAGAAACTCGCTTTCTGAATAAAAATAAATTTTAATTTCTTCTAATATATTTTTTACAACTGCATATAAAGGTATGCTTCCATGAAACACTTTAATTTATGTAAATGAACAGTGCTAATTAGGTAAGCCTAATTAGATTGTCGCTTAATTATTTTCAAGGGACAAGGTTATGACATTACTTTCTTTTCAAATGTTCAGATACACCAACTATCACTAAACTAGTAAATATTTACTTTTATTCATCAGCTTTTGGCACTGGTAAGTATTTTATAAATTTAAAGAAGCATTTTTATAGAAGCATAGTTTAGTATTTCATAAAAAAATGTTCTGGTTGTTTTTATGTTTTTTAAGTCTGAGAATAGTGTTTTCTCTAGTCATTCAATCACAGAAGTGTTAAGAGATTTCGTTAGCTGGTTAAAAGATAATTACATTATGAAAGGCAAGTGAAACTCTAGAGTTGCTTGTTATTATAGCCTGTTTGGTAACAGAACACTATTTATATATTCAAGATTCTCATAAACATAATTATTAAAAATTTCCACTGTTCCTTCAGAAAAATTCAGAAACCTAGTTCTTTAAACATTTATATAAGGGTTTTTAAAAATGATTTATTACTCTATTATTTTATTTCTACAACGTGGGTAGACTGGACTCGTAACCTGTGGATTTGAATCCAATCACTGGACTTTCAGCCATTCAAGCATTATAATATTACAGACAATGGTGAGCAGTGTTGACTGGCTACCTTTCCGTTAGTCTATCTCTTCAAATTAAGGGTGATTAGTTTGATAGTCCTACTGTAGCTTAGAACGAAATACAACAAAACAAACAACCAAACTTTCAACAAAAGCTAAAAACTATTCCTGCTTTTATAATTTCATGTGATCTAAATATGATGTTAAAATGTGAATAGTGTTTGATCCAAAAATTCAAGATCTATATCTGAAAAATAAACTTTTTTACAAAAGCAGATCAAGAGACAGTACGTGTTATCTTTAGTGTAGATAAAAACGAAATATTACACGTGCAACAGGACAAGAGCTGAACTTATCTTACGTATAGTGTGTTTGATCGTGAGCTGAATGAGTCTTCTTTGTCGTGCAGGAAGAAGGTTGTGACTGACGCTTTGAAACCTTTACTAAACATTTTAGTGTTAACGTAAAACATGAGCGCATCATCAAGTAAGTATTCGCTACCTCTATGTTAGGTAATTATTGCTTGGAGATATATTTTGAATATTTAATAAACTGAGAAACTGAGCATAGTTTAAACTTACAACTTTGATAAATGTTTTGTCACGCAAGCAAATAACTTTAGACTTCAAACTGTCACACTTTCTGAATGACAGGTTAAAAAAATAGTTTAGTACACAACTGATCCATGACAGAAACACTCAACTATTAAATCTTCAATTACGCTGACTTGTTTAACAATACCAACTTTTTTATTCAATGTATTTAAGGAAATGTGGGCATTCCATTTGTGATGACATAAAACCTTATTTAATGTCTCTAAAATTTAAATATTTTACTAATATTTATTGTACGTTCAGCTAACTCATGCAATAGGCTTCAAGCTCGTCTCCTCCCTACTTGTGGATTACTAGTTAGTGTCCATGTTTGTTTGTTTTCTTATAACATTATTCGATCTCCTACTTTCCTTATCCTATATGTTATGTATGAAATATAAGTGTATTTCTTGAAAATTTTCATACTGTGACGTCTCTGGTCGTTAGTTAATTTTCCATGTAATATCTTTCCGAAGAAACTTTAGCGACACAAGTCCTTTATTAAATAAAACTAGATTATTCTTCCTCAATACAACTTTGAAATTCACTTAATTTCAACGGTCACACTATAAGTTAAACAAACGCTATTATTCACAACGAACGACACACGCGCTCGACCCAACAATACGTCTGTCTCTGTCAGCAGTTCAATTACATTACATTGTTGCCGTCAGTTCTTGGCGGCCTTATATACAAGAATACCGTACATCTAGTAACCTCTCGAGACTTCAGGAAGGGACGTGAATGTTCGAGAATATGACGTGTTACTAGAGTCACGTGACCCCCCCGCTGTCGTAACAATACCTTTGATATAATTAGTATGTGTATTCCACAAATAATTCACCTGCAAATTCCGTTTCAAGTCAGGAATGTATCCTGTTGTCACTATATTAGATATTCATAGTAGGCCTGTAAAGTATCGTTGGTGAGTTGGTGGTAGTTGCTTTCTCTCTGGTGTATCAAGCAAAAATTAAGGAAGGTTAACGCAGATAGCTCTAACCTTTAGTTTAAACCCTTGGTTATATTGATTTGTTACGTATCTGCTTGTTTGTTTGTTTCCGGTAGAAATTATTGCCGAGGATCTTCAGCGATGCAAGTCCTTCCTTGATTAAACCAGTTTATCTTTCTCGATACAAACTTTTAGTACACAGAAGTTCCACAATCAGTACGTTTCTCGTCACTTTA
>NW_013743642.1:0-3824 GCF_000517525.1 Limulus polyphemus
ATATAACAACTCTCCATCCCATAGTTAATTATAGAGATTCATCATGTCATCCATCAGCTAGATATCTGGTAGATATAACAACTCTCCATCCCATAGTTAATTACAGAGATTCATCATGTCATCTGTCATTATTACTTTTAACAGGTATAACATCTTTTCACTTTCCACTTTGTACATATGATAAAAGGAACCCTACAATACACAATGATCAGCTATTAATACAACTAGTCTGAAAACAGCTTGAAACCATGGAACTCTTAAGTAACACGCTAATACATTAACGGAGATTGCAACGTTATATGTCAAGAAAGTCTACTTCCAACAGTTTGAAGGCTTAGCTACGGGCTTACTTCCATCAGTTGTACTCAGTAACCAGACTATCGTCGAAGTTAACACTCTCAAAACAACTACTCTGTGCTCCAAGATTTGGCTCAGATAAATATGTCATGTGACCAAACACTTCAGACACAATTCAAGAATTCATAAACCACATGAACATCAATCGGTGAAATTCATAGTGGAAATAGAATAATATAATAAATTTTTATTCCTTGACGTGGTAAGTACTAAGACACATAGCTTATATATTACATTAGTTTATAGGATATCCATATATACAATAATACCTTGACAATAAATCAAACCACACCAACGGTGTAAAGTTAGGCTGTCTAGATTCCAGAATATTTGTAACAGTGAAGAAGCTACAAAGAAGCTACAACGGAATGCTTAATAAATATGAAGATAAAGAAGCTGAATAAATAGGAGAAAATTACAGGAAAACAGACGTACTTCTCTATGTAAGATGCCTCTCTAGAAACATACAGAGAATAAGTAAATTACATGAATTTAGACAAGTATTCAGGATCCACAACACAATACGATCACAGCTAGTACACAACAATCCATCTGAAGACTCGATAGAAAATTAAAAACAATGCAACAACATCCCTTTTGCATGTGGATTCCAATACGTTGGAGAAAAAAAAATCTCCTAAAATATTAAAATTCGGGAACATAATAGACATACAAAAGTGTGTATCACCGATCTATGTGTAGCAATCCATCATAGTGGAGAAGAAGATCATTAAATAATCTGATACAGGGCCGTATCCAGTGCTAAAAAACCAGGGAGACAAACTCTTGAAAGGGCCCCCTACTCCAAATGAATTTTTGTCACATAAAGTCCCCCTTTTCGCAGGAAGAGGGGCTATATACACGCCAATTTTTATCTAATACATAATGTACAGAACAATTATAAAACTGTTTGGGGCTCCTTTTGTTGACTGAATGGAGTTGCTTTCCTGTTGATGACGAAATCTGAGATTGTTTGTGTGCTTGTCTGTAATTAAATACATTTCCTGTTGATGACGTTTCGTTTGTTTCTAATGTTAAAATTTTCCTTATATTGAACCCCAAATTTTGGGGAAAAGCGAAGAGGCAACTGCTCCGTCTGCCTCAGTCTGGCTACGGCTCTGTGATATATATCTTTATACTACTAAAACTCTGAGATTATTTGTGTGCTTGTCTGTAATTAAATACAGCAAAAATGGCGCATAATACCGCCATATTTGTAATGAAATGAGAATAGAAACAGAATAAAACAAGTTTCGTTAAAATTGGGCCCGGGTTACCAAGTTAGCGCCGTTTTTCGGGTCACTTTTATGAAAATTTCTAGCATGAGTAATTTTACATCACACTACCGTTCGCGCTCTTTACGAAACTTCTTTGTTCAAATCTATTTCCCTGTCAATGTTCCCATCTTCATTAAAAGGCGTAAGATGACAAAAACAAGATCTAGAAGAATTTCTCAATAATGTGCCTTGGTTATGGTAGGTAATTTGAAGAAAAAATAAAGTGTTACTGTTTCTTATTTGTAGAAGGTTTAAGATGAAAGACTACAACATAATGAACTAATTCATCACAATACCTGAAAACTATGACTTCACTTTTTTGAAAAATGAAATGGTCTTTCCTTTTACCCCCAATCAACAATCAAATATCTTTTCTTGAATTATGAATAACACGAATGGATTGAAATATTTAATTAAATTATCTCAAAATAAACCTTCATTTCGGTGGATTATTGAAATTAGCTTGAATTCTTCATAACCTCTGAATAGCGGGTGACCCAACGGGTCACGGGTGGTCTACTATATATATATATATAATTAGGCTTAAGTGACTGTACAGGCTACTAACCCTGACGACTGCTTCTGAGGTGTCTGATTAGAAAATTTTGAAACTACATTTGAGATGTTTGATTGTAACGTTTTAAGCCCGATTCTAAGGTGTTTGGTTCAAACGTTCTGAAGCTACTCTAAGACGTCTGAATGGAACGATTTGAGATTTTTTCTGAGTTGTTTGATTGTAACGTTTTAAACCCGATTCTAAGGTGTTTGGTTCAAAGGTTCTGAAGCTACTCTAAGACGTCTGAATGGAACGATTTGAGATTTTTTCTGAGATGTTTGATTGTAACGTTTTAAGCCCGATTCTAAGGTGTTTGGTTCAAACGTTCTGAAGCTACTCTAAGACGTCTGAATGAAACGATTTGAGATTTTTTCTGAGTTGTTTGATTGTAACGTTTTAAGGCTGATTCTAAGGTGTATGGTTGAAACGTTTAGAGGCTGCTTCTCAGACGTCTGAATGGAACGATTTGATACTTTTCCGGACTTGTCTGACTGGAACATTTAGAGGCTTCTTCTAGGGTGTCCTATTGGAATATTTAGAGACTTCTTCTGGGGTGTCCTATTGGAACGTTTAGATATTTCTTCTGGGGTGTCCTATATGAACGTTTACAGATTTCTTCTGGGGTGTCCTATTGGAACGTTTAGAGATTTCTTCTGGGGATCCTTAGTTGTTATAGAGACAGAAAACAGTATATTGGAAATAATTTTGATTATTAGACAAGGTTATTTTCAACTAGCAGCTTCTCGTAGAGGTATGTGTTTAAGATTTTTTTGTTTAATATTCCTCTATGTAAAAGAGCTTCCAATTTGTATATTTTGTAATGATGTATGTATACATATATGTATGTGTGTGTGCGTGTATTTTATGTAACAAATATTATAAATTGATTTCTGTTCTTCAGTTTACAACTGCACCCGAATAGAGATTAGAAATAGATCCAAACATTTCTCATCAGATTCAGAACATTCCAATAGGACACCCCAGAAGAAATATCTAAACGTTCCAATAGGACACCCCAGAAGAAATATCTAAACGTTCCAATAGGACACCCCAGAAGAAATCTGTAAACGTTCATATAGGACACCCCAGAAGAAATATCTAAACGTTCCAATAGGACAATATATAAGTTAAGACGAATGTTTCACGAGGTTTACTTATCTATATTTGCTGAAACTATTGAGTTAAACGACGAGTTGTTAATTTTAGACGTGACTGTCAAACAGCAAACTTATGAACCTTCATTTATTAACATAAATTAGATCTAATACATAAAGTGAACACAACAGACTTAAGAACCTTCATTTATTAACAGAAAGTAGGAGATATAATACATAAAGTGAACACAACAGACTTAAGAACCTTCATTAATTAACATAAATTAGAAGATCTAATACATAAGCACAGTAGGTTTACAATCTAATTTCTATTGCTTGTGTTCAGTATGATAATATATTGTTTTCAACTACCAGATGCCGTAACCCTAAATCCGAACAGTTCTATGTGGATTCAAGAATCCTTTCTTCTGAGTTTCGAGTTTCTTCTTGAAAATAAAACAACTGGAATATATATAACAGCAAACATTTTGAAGAAGTAAAGGTTTACTACCTGAGCTGACCTGAAACAACGTCCTTTTC
>NW_013743643.1:0-2703 GCF_000517525.1 Limulus polyphemus
GCGTTACTCAGATTACGAGTCAAGCGCCCTAACGACCTGGCCATGCCGAGCCAGTTGAAGGAATAAAATACAAAAAGAAAAAGAAAAAAGGTAATGTGAACACAAACAAAGATTATAATAAACAAAATTAATTTAAAAAATGGATAAATATGGACAGTAAAAGAAGTAAGCTGTTGTTTGAGAAAATAAAATGCGTGAAATTTCAAAACAATGCATATATCTGTACACACATACACACATAGGTATAAAGAGAGTAGACACGAAGTTTAAAATTAAAATTCACTATGATTTGATATCAGACGTCCAGATGAGCCCTGGTATTAATTGAAAGGCCGCGTCGGCACTGGCTATATTAGATATATTGTGGTTGACATGTTATATATTCTTCTTTAACTTTACTCATAAGTTCTACTATTCTGAGTGATTAATATATTAGTTAATTCAAGCAAAATGAATAATATTAATAATAAAGATTGTGGTATTAAAAAACGAAAATAATTTGATGTTAATAAAAAAATCAATAAACCAAATTTGACGAATTATGACTTAAGTAAAATTGATATACTTACAGTTTACCAACTTAATCTAATACATTTGTTATTCAAGTAGCCCCCTAGTGGCACAGCGGATATGCAACGCAAGAAATCGGATTTCGATACCCGTGATGGGCAGAGTACAGATAGCTCCTTGAATAGCTTTGTGCCTAACTACAAACAAACAATAGCGATGCTATAGATATCATCTCTAACACTACTATGCCTGTCGTATTCCATTCGGCCTGATGACCCTTGGTATTGAGCGAAAGGTCTCGTCGGTGATTGATATAGGAAACATATTATTACATTGTTTTTTACTTTTTATCATGTATTCACATAATTTATAAAATGATTGTTTTTTGCAAATAAAAACTAATATTATTACAACACAGTGAAAGCTTTCAAGCATGAATTACATGTATAACCATTTACACTACTGGCATAGCCTATCTCTAAGTATCCGTGCTTATAGTCTAGTAATTTTACTTATGCACTATTGACGAACGTCAACTTTAGATAAACGTTAGACTAATTAAAAGTATCCGGGCTGCGAATTTGACGGATCGTGTTTCGTATTCCGTTCCAGTGGGTGTGTTATAAGAGTGAAGGTCAAATCCCACTATTTAGTTAAACAAGAGTTGGTTCATAATCTTGTCCAGCAGCTTTTTTCTAGTCTATCAGTTCAAAACGTTTAAACAACAACAACAGAACTGACAGTATCAGATTATATGATTTTACTAGATTTTAACTTGTATTAAAAATGAAATCCTTAGACTGTGTGTTTGTTCTTGATCTTACCCTTGGCAACAATCAAAAACATACTAAAAACAAACAAACAAAACGTATTTATTAGTTCTTAATATCCCTTCTATATTCATTAATTCTTACTATCCCTTCTGTATTTTTTAGTTCTTACTATCTCCTTTGTATTTATCAGTTCTTGCAATTCCTTTAATATTTATCAGTTCCTACTATCCCTTCTGTACTTATTAGTTCTTGCTATTCCTTTAATATTTATCAGTTCCTACCTTCACTTCTGTGTAGTTTTCTTTTGTTTTCACTATCCATTCTGTATGCATTAGGCATTTATATCCCTTCTGTATTTATCAGTTCTTAATATCCCTTCTGTATTTGTTAGTTCTTACTATCCCTTCTGTATTTATCAGTTCTTAATATCCCTTCTGTATTTGTTAGTTCTTACTATCCCTTCTGTATTTATCAGTTCTTAATATCCCTTCTGTATTTGTTAGTTCTTACTATCCAGTCTGTATTTATCAGTTCTTAATATCCCTTCTGTATTTGTTAGTTCTTACTATCCCTTCTGTATTTATCAGTTTTTAATATCCCTTCTGTATTTATCAGTTTTTAATATCCCTTCTGTATTTATCAGTTCTTAATATCCCGTATGTTTGTTACCAGAAAGTTCACAAGTCATGTGCAGAGTGAAATAATGACTCGGTATTTGTTCGTTCTTAACGTTGCAGCTTAACTTATTATAATTAGATTGAAAGCCATTACTAAAGAGTTGTATGTGAATTTCCAGTATTTCAGTGCATGCATGATCCCAAAACACAAGTATTTATATCTGTTTTACCTAGATTATACAATACATGGGAATAACAGAGGAGCAATATGATCAGAATCAGTTGCAATTTTAATGATCAGCTCAAAGGGATTATCGAACCCTCTATAAATGATCCTCACAAGATGCAAGATTTACCTTAACGACACAAAATCAAACATGTCCTCCTCATATCGTTCGTTTGAATTTGATGAGTATTGGAATTTAGACCTCAGCGTCTCCAATACTTCAAATATTTTTATCAACATATTGTATTCGAAAAGGACTTTATAGAAAACTAGATATTTAAATAAGAAAAAAAAATTGTCATGGCCCATTTAATAACGGACATTGATACTCCAAAACATAAGAAGTTACTGGTTATGTGTACATTTAACTAATTTTATAAGCGATTGCAGGGTTACTACTGAGAACATACCTCATCCACCCTTTTATATTCAGATGTGATCACATGTTGCTACCTCATCCATCCTTTCCTCTTCAGGTATGATCACATGCTGCTACTGCATCCGTCCTTTCCTCTTCAGGTGTGATCACATGTTGCTACTGCATCCGTCCTTTTCACTTCAGCTATGATCACATGTT
>NW_013743644.1:0-3895 GCF_000517525.1 Limulus polyphemus
CCTTCTACAAGTATATCAGCTGCTCTACCACTAATATTTTTTATTCCTTCTACAAGTATATCAGCTGCTCTACCACCAACATTTTTTACCTTACAGAATGCGAAAAATGTAAATTTCAATATATAGGACAAAACCAAACTATTCTTAATCTTCCATTACAATAAATAAAAATTTAAAAAGAGCTCACTGTTATCCAATACTTTAATCAACTAGATCATGTTATTAATGACTTGTCCTTGATAGGTATAGACACTAGCTTCAAATCTAAGCCTGAATTAGAACTAAAATAAATTTACTAGGCAGCTATTTCGAATAAAGCTAATTATGAAGGTATGAATCTTAATCCTGGCATCTCCACTCTCCTTGTTTGTTTGTTTTTGAATTTTCGCGCAAAGCTACACGAGGGCTATCTGCGCTAGCCGTCCCTAATTTAGCAGTGTAAGACTAGAGGGAAGGCAGCTAGTCATCATCACCCACCGCCAACTCTTGGGCTACTCTTTTACCAACGAATAGTGGGATTGACCGTCACATTATAACGCCCACCACGGCTGAAAGGGCGAGCATGTTTGGTGTGACGGGGACTCGAACCCGCGATCCTCAGATTGGGAGTCGAGTGCCTTAACCACCTGGCCATGCCGGGCCCCAGAAAGAAAGAAAAACGAGGAGGGGGGGGGGGATTAAGATAAAATGGAATAGAGTTGATTAAACCGGTCTTCTTTATTTAAATATGTTTTAAACTCACAAGTTTCTCTGAAGATTGATTAATTGCTTAAAAAAATGATAGAATATTCTTAAAACAACATGGATTTTTTTGTTTGATTTTTTTTTACGTACAACGGAATGGGCCTCGTGCAAACTGAAAGCACCGGTTTTCTGAAATAATTAGAACTGGTTTGATTAGCTCTGACATTCTTACATATTGTCGTCCCCCCTCCTAGTGGCTCAGCGGTAATTCTGTAGGCTTAACAACGCTAAAAAATCGGTTTTCGATGCCCGTGGTAAGCAGAGCATAACTAGACCATTGAATAGCTGTATAGTATTATATAACAAGCGTGTTTCAAAACGAAGAAGCCATCTTTTTCCCACAAACCAAATGATTTTTGTTTCGTACAGTTACAGCACATTTGATGGGATATCGTTAATAAATGGTTTGTTTGTTGAATTTTGCCCAAAACTAAGAGGTGTCAACAATAGAAATTAAGAGGTGTCAACAAAAACTAAGAGGTGTCAACAATAAAAATTAAGAGGTGTCAACAACAGAAATTAAGAGGTGTCAACAAAAACTAAGAGGTGTCAACAATAAAAATTAAGAGGTGTCAACAATAGAAATTAAGAGGTGTCAACAATAAAAACTAAGAGGTGTCAACATAAAAACTAAGAGGTGCTAACAATATAAATTAAGAGGTGTCAACAATAAAAACTAAGAGGTGTCAACAATAAAAACTAAGAGGTGTCGACAATACAAACTAAGAGGCGCCAACAATAGAAATTAAGAGGTGTCAACGTTAGTTTTTATTGTTGACACCTCTTAGTTTATATTGTTAGCACCTGTTAGTTTTTATTGTTGACACCTCTTAGTTTTATTGTTGAAACATCTTAATTTATTGTTGGCACCTCTTAGTTTATATTGTTAGTACCTATTAGTTTATATTGTTGACCCCTCTTAGTTTATATTGTTAGCACATCTTAGTTTTTATTGTTGACACCTCTTAATTTATATTGTCGCACCTCTTAGTTTTTATTGTCGACACCTCTTAGTTTTTATTGTTGAAACATCTTAATTTATTGTTGGCACCTCTTAGTTTATATTGTTGGCACCTCTTAATTTTTATTGTTGACACCTCTTAGTTTTTAGGTGCTAACAATAAAAACTAAGATGTTTCAACAATAAAAACTAAGAGGTGTCGACAATAAAAAACTAAGAGGTGCCAACAGTTTTTCTCGCGATCTATAAGATTTGTATTAAGCCTAATTGTATTTCCATTTCTGCATCACAACTAGAAATAAAAGTGTAGAGGAAATAGTGATTTTTAAGTTACATGATTTAGGAAAGTTAAAATATCTCTTGCATGATACATAACGCCCCACGGCGACTCAGCTGCAAGTCTGAGGGCTTATAACACTGCATATCGAGTTTTGATAACCCCAGGAAGTCCATTGTGTAGTATTTTGCTTAAAAACAAACAAAAATACATGGTTCTTATTATGTATGTTTTGATTTTGGTTTTACTGATGAAAATGGAGCTGGTGTAAACTTTTTAAAGGTAATTTTCCAAAGCACTGGATTCTATTGTTTCGTATTTTTTATCTTTAACTGATTTCGATCTACAGTTATATGATCAAATTGATATTTTCTTTGCATTTTGTTCTTACTGAAATGAACAAAAAAAAACATAAATAACACAATCACAAGTACTAGTAACATTTAAAATATCAAAAATACGTCATACAGTTCAAAATGAGGAAAGTGAAAATGAAATACAATATCAACTTCCACTCTTTAGTCAGCAACATCGCTAACTGTTAGATATACACGACTGTTCTATTGAAATTAAATACGACAGTTTTATTTAGTTTATATTGTGTGAGCGCTAAAGTAAGTTATTTTTAGAAGCTGCTTACGTAACAGTTTACGAATCACTTGTTGCGTAGTTCAATTGTTGTGAATTGGCGTCGTGTTACTTGAGCTTTCTGAAATTTTCTCCTTGTTTTAAGTTAGTATTGTTACATAATAACGTCTTGTAGTTTGTAGAAAGTTCTAGGTCTCAGTCGGGTATTATATATATATATATATATAGGCGATCAAGTTAGTGCAAGTATGTTAAGTTATTGAAAGTAAAAGTGAATTTAGACTGCGTGTCAGTTTAGCCATAATGTGTTTTTTCTGCAGTGAGTTTCACAGCTTGTATTGTAATAACAGAGTTAGAGGAGAATGATTTGTCTTGTCAAAGGGTATTCTAATATAATTGTAACGAAAAAAGAGAGAGGCAATTATTTAAAGCTCTGGATACAACTGTTATAACCAATAGTGTAACGAACTTTGATACATACGCTTGACTTGTTTTGAACATATTATTTTACAACAACTGGATTGTATGCTGTCTGTTTATTGCTGAAATTTATCACCAACAAGTTACAGACACCTACTATAAAGAATCTGGACCTATAACACGTGACGCTGAGGTGAGATATTGAAAATTGTATGTGTGTATGCATTTTTGTCCCATTTTCAGCTTTTTTTTACATTTTTATAAGTTAATTGTGTTTTCATTCAACTTATTCATTGTCTTCATTGCGACAAATATAACTTTCCTTAATAAGGTCGAGTGTGGCCATTATACCCAAACTGTTAATCCAGGGTTCGTGGTTCGGGTCTTCTTGCTGCAAAAAAACACGTTCCGCTCTTTGAGGCCGTGAGTGTGTTATAAAGGTAACAGTCAAATCCCACATGCAAGCATAGCCCAAGAGTTGGCGAAGGGTGCTTTTGAATAGCTCCATTCCCTCTATTCTATTAGTTCAAAATGAGGTTTGAATATGATCTTCGTGTAGCTTCACATAAAAAATAATAGTAGCCCAAGAGTTGACGAAGGGTGCTTTTGAGTAGCTGCCTTCCCTCTATTCTATTAGTTCAAATTGAGGTTTGAATATGATCTTCGTGTAGCTTCACATCAGCCCCCCAGTGGCACAGCGGTATGTCTGCGGACTTACAACGCTAGAAACCGGGTTTCGATACCCGTGGTGGGCAGAGCACAGATAGCCCTTGTGTAGCTTTGTGCATAATTAAAAACAAACAAGCTTCACATCAAAAATAAATTCCAAACGAAGGAAAGAAACATTTTCTTATAATCCAAATTATATTTTTTTTTTTTTTTTTTCTGTACGATCATGGCCAGGT
>NW_013743645.1:0-3051 GCF_000517525.1 Limulus polyphemus
AGGTTTAACACGCCCAGATGCAGTTTTATAAAGAAAACAGACTAGGAAAAGGTTTAGATACCAATCATAGATGGCAGAACCAGTGCTGAGGTGAAAGGAAATATCTTAAAAATATTTTTGAAAAAAACATTTCTTCGTAGAGGGCGCTTATTTACAGTCTAAAACTTATTTTAGGAATTTTTTCATTAAATTCCTCTTTAAACTTCATTAAAGAATACAATTTTGTACAAATAATTGAATGTTATGCTACTATTTATAAAAATAAAATCAGAAATCCATTAAAAGATAAGTTCTCTATCATTTTTTCAATGCATAAATGCACACTTGCATTGCCTACTAAGAAAGTTAGTACCGGTAGTCATAGGGATAATATGTTATACAAGGCATTTCCACTAAATGTTTTGCCCAGATGGACTGCATTTGACATAATTTGATGTAACCCAAGGCACTACCCTTGACACATATGTATTTGGGCCCATTGATGCTTACACACTAGACCTTTCATGTTTGTCCATGCTGTGCTGTTTCATGTCATAGTTATACAGCACTTCTCCATTGATTTGGTGCTGTACATCTCTTTACACTATTCTAGAACATTCCTCACTTTCGATAATTGGCAGGTATAAATCAGAAAAACTGGCATATCAGTGGGGAGGAAGGGTGGGGAGTGGGTGAGAGAAGGTAAAGTACCTATTGGAAATACATTTTCAGTATAAGAAAATGTTAACTTCCTAAACAGTCTTGCCTCTTCTTACCCAAAGCTAGAATCCCACATTGCATAGGCAGAGGCCTGGTGAAGGTATATTAATATTCAATCAAGCACTGAAAGAACAGAATACAAAAAGAAAGCACACCTGTGGGGTATAGCACTACTTGTGAAACAAATATGCTCTTCCCCAGTAATTAATACTGTAACATAAAGAGTACAAAACAGAGTTGGTAGGCACCAATGCATTCAAGAGGGAACTAGCTGCACTAGTATAGAGGCACAGTATGATTGTGGGGAGTAGTCACATGATCAGCACATGTTCTGAAATGATGCAAAACTGATGGAGCATAAAATACTGGTGTGCTGTTATCAAAACATTTTTACCAATACTTAGAGGGCAAACCAGTATCGAGAAAGCTTTGGGTAAGTGTAGGTTAAATACTTCTTGAAAATACATTTTCAGTGTAAGAAAATGTTAACTTTTAACACTTAATCTACCTAGCCTTTTTACTTTAAAAATTTCTTTTTTTTATAACAAGTAAAATATAGTGTGAGAACTTGAAGGCACAATATTTCTAGGTAATATGTTGTTGTAAAAACATCTAATGATATTAGGGCATAACTGTTGTGCTAATTAATAATAAACTTGATTCACTTCAAGAAAAAGGAAAGAGCAAGTTTGTCAGATATTTCTTTGGAACAACAGGAACAGCTGTCACTAAAAGAGAAAGCTTCAGAAATGAAAGATTTTCAGTCAGAAGAAGTTTCAAAAGAAGAAACAGATGACCAAGATATGTCAAAATTTGAAGTACAGCCACATCATTCTTCTAGTCATCATTTGTCCTTAAATGAGAGACCTCCACTGTTAGAAGAGAAAACTCCATTACTTTCAACCTCTTCAAAACTTTCACAGCCAGAAGAAAAAACTCCATTGCTATTAACCTCTTCAAAACTTTCACAGCCAGAAGAAAAAACTCCATTGCTATTAACCTCTTCAAAACTTTCACAGCCAGAAGAAAAAACTCCATTGCTTGTAGAACCTTCAGACAGTGATTACAGCTTCATGGATGAAATAGATTTTATTCATATTTATAAATTTCAAGATAAAGATATACCTGAAGATGATTCAGGTGACTTTGATCGTCATCTTTTAGTTGCCAAAAAAGAAGAAGTTCCTTCTACTACTGCTGCTGAAATAACATCTCATTATTATGTTTCTCCAGATTTCCAGTACATACCAAGTAACATGAAATCTAAAGAGTTAGATCAGGATATTACTAGTACTCAAAATGAAGTTACAGAGTCAGTCCACCAAATTCCTCTCTACATTTCACACCATGGTGTTGTTTCTCATGATTTAAGGTGGAAAGGAGTAGATCAACAACCAACTGAAACTAAAAGGCATGATGATATTTTTTTAGATACAACTCAGAGTATGGTTGAACAATCTTCTGGAATTCCTGCACAAATTTCAACCCAAGATATTATTTCCAGTGACTTAAATCAGAATAGAGTTGATCAATCAATGTTGCCAGATTCTAAATCTGTACATCTAAGCGAAGATAAAATTGATAAGCCCTCAGAACTTTTAGTTGAAACCAGATTCCATGATGTCACTTCCAGAGTAGAACCTCAGTTTCATGAAGCTCCTAAACTTTCATCTCAATCAATATCTTATGATGTTTTATCAAGAAAATATACTACAGAGAGACTTGATGGAGTTGACAAGCATTCAGATCTTTCTACTCAGGTAAAATTGCATGAGAGTTCTTCTAAAGATAAAAGTAAAGTCAGTAAAGTCTCCAAACGTTCATCTCAGGTTATATCTCATGGCATAATTTCTAAAGAATCTATTGCTAGTGCCACACCACAAGATGTTGAGAAACACTCAAAACTTTCTGCTCAGGTTAAATTGCCTGATAGTTCTTCTAAAGATAAAAGTAAAGTCAGTCAAGTCTCCAAACGTTCATCTCAGGTCATATCACATGACATAATTTCTAAAGAATTGATTCCTAGTGCCACACCACAAGATGTTGAGAAACACTCAAAACTTTCTGCTCAGGTTAAATTGCCTGATAGTTCTTCTAAAGATAAAAGTAAAGTCAGTCAAGTCTCCAAACGTTCATCCCAGTTTATATCACATGACATAATTTCTAAAGAATCGATTCCTAGTGCCACAGCACAAGATGTTGACAAACATGGAAAACTTTCTGCTCAGGTTAAATTGCCTGATAGTTCTTCTAAAGATAAAAGTAAAGTCAGTCAAGTCTCCAAACGTTCATCCCAGTTTATATCACATGACATAATTTCTAAAGAATCGATTGCTAGTGCCACAGCACTAG
>NW_013743646.1:0-2700 GCF_000517525.1 Limulus polyphemus
CACACACTTTACTTACAGTGCCTACTGTTCGCTTGACTCAATTATCTATCTCTATATCTATCTGTCTATGCAATTCTATCTTTTTCACTGGCTTTATTTGCCGGGCTTATATACTAAAAAAAAGAGGGCGCTTGGAACAAACTAGAGTTGCCAGGAAAATTCATGATCCTTTGAGAAACTCCAGCGTGCATGCTCCCAGCGTTGCGTGACTTCCTCTGTCGTACCATAACAACGTTTCGACCATTCGTGTGGTCGTCGTTAGGTAAACTGTCGTCTGTTGTCAAAAGTTTACATGATGACCACACATGGTAGAAACGTTGTTATAACGTTAAAAATAAAATAAATAATGCACTCTAAACGCTGTCTCTGGACAAATTCCTTATGATTCTAGCTTGAATTGACATGCTTGTTTTATATAAGATATATTGTTGCCACTGTTGCAGCATTCGCCGTAATAACATATTATTATAGTGTAAAATCATTTTGCTGACGAAGCGTAATTCTGTTTTTGTGGTTTGTAACTTTTGTTTGAATATTTTCTAAACTGGTGTGTGGATTTCCTTAACAGCTAACGGCAACTTTTTTTAACGGTTCGTAGCCTTGATCTACTTATCAAAATGCACCTATCGCTTATTTTGATTTGGAATTACCAAATCATTGTTCGTTTTAACGTTGATTTTTGGATACATTGTCTTTCTTTAAAAAAGCAAGAGGGAATCCTGAATAGCCGTGACACTTCGAATTAGGCAGGATTAGAGTAAATTAATCTATAGGCCATCTTTCCCCTTTTTATTAGCTATATTTTGTGCGCCAGCAATACCAAACGTGGGTCGCGTGTATACCCGATTCAATTTTATTACTCGTTAGGAACTCTACGAGCCTACCCTCAAATTGAAATTATTTTAGGCAGGATTAAAGAATTAGTCTATGAGACCTTGGCATAGTCAAATACTTCAATCGAAAGGGTTTGACCTCTTTAGTATAAAACTGTAATTAGATCTCAAAATCAGTCAAAATGTTTGTCTTAAAAAAAAAAAAAAAAAGAACTTCGGAGCCCCTATGCTGTGGCTAAAAAATGGCCCAGTACGAACATATTATTTGAAATATAAATTATTCAAGAGCATCAAAGCTGTACCGGTTACTTACATACAATGATGGTTTATACATATATGGTCAAAAACAATTTATTGTATTACATTTAATTTTACAAATACGTTTCTGAAAAAATGGAAAAGGATATTTTCCTCATATATAGTTTTTTATGCGATATATTTAACTGAAATTTCTTTCTCTAGTGAATTATCAATATAATATTTATTTTGTAGTTTGTTTGTTTGTTTTTTGTTAAGATTAATGGGAGTGTTACGATTTAGATAGTTTATTTAGCGCGAATGTTAAATTTAGTGATTTTTAGAAGGGATAATTTATCACAAGTTTGGTTACGTAACTGTTTTGGAAGCTTACGTTGTGCAGTTCAATAGTTATGAATTGGCGATTGTTATATTATTACTAGAACCTTCTGAGTTTTTCTCGTTGTTTTAATTGGGTATTATTACATCATAATATCTGGTAGGCTGTTGAACGTTCTAGATAAAGAGTGTATAGTGTCGATTTTTAAAGTGAAATTATCACAGATTGTATTGTAATCATAGAGTAGTGAAGAATAATTCGTCTTGTCAGTAGTGTTCTAAAGTAACTGAACCAGCTTGTGTGGACTTTAACCAAAAAAAAACACAATTATTTAAAGCTCTGGTTACAACTGTGTTAACCAACAGTTAAAGTGGTGATTATAAAATGAAATTATCACAGTCTATATTTTAATAACAGAGCAGGAAGAATAATTCGTTTTGTTATTGTCAATTTGTGTTCTAAAATAACTAAATCAGCCTGTGTGGACTTTGACGAAAAAGAGACAATTATTTAAAGCTATAGATACAACTGTGATAACCAACAGGGCAACAAACATTTGCATATACATTTGATTTATTTTAATATATTACTTTAGAAGAAATGGAATGTGTGCTGTTTGTTTAGATGAAATTTATCGCCAACAAGTCACAGACACCTACTGTGAAGAATCTGACAATAAACTATCACGTTATCCCTTAATTAATGTTGTGGAAGGTTGTGGAATTGGTTACATCCTTTTGTCGATTGTAGCTTCAAACACCATTTTTGGGTATTATTTGTTTCTCGAAATTACACTTATAAGATGATTGTGTGGTCTCAGTTAAAATTGCAACTTAAAGTTTACTCTTCAATGCTCCATTTTTCTTATATCACTTGAATTCTTGTGAGGACAACTGGCTGTATCTTTTAATGCAACTAGCCCTGTTTTGTGTGGTACCACTGACCTCAGTCTGAGAACTATTGGCTATAATTTTAGTTAAGATTCTGGCTCTTGTCTAAGGAGAAGAACTAGTGCTACCGTATTTATATTGTATTGTTGCGTCAGCGAGTCACATGACCACCGTGACGCAACGTTTCTAGAACTATCATGTACTTTGGCAAATGTTCAAGTTCTTACTAGAAATAGGGTACGCTATTATATAAAAGAGGGGAATGTAATGTGTGATAGTGAGTAATTGATCTGCGGTCAGAAGTATTATTGACGTTCGTTGATATAGCGTTTGTTTAGCGCGATTGTTAAGTTGAGTGTATCGATAAAGTTGTATTCGGAAATAATAACCAGTTTTTATT
>NW_013743647.1:0-3220 GCF_000517525.1 Limulus polyphemus
TTCTTCTTCAGGAGAACAAAGGGTGACCTTTAACCTGCGCAATGTAATATATAGTAGGACGTGTGACGTCATGTAAACCGGAAGTCCCAGTTGAGTTGAATCTGGTGACCAGCCAATCCCAACTCAAGCAGTTACTCTCCCGTCAACTATTCGAAAGCGCTCGAGTTTTGGGTCTCATTTTATGTTTATTACACTTTATATGTGATCCTTTGTGCTAACTCTTTTATCTTGACATAAGTTCGTTTGATATTGTGTTTTAAGCTCTGCTGCAAATAAATATACATAAAAAGCTTTGCTTAAACGTTCTTCTTTGTAATCCAGAATCCCATAAAGTAATCAGTTGTTTTGAATAAGATGGTTCAGCATGTATTATTGTAACAACTGAACAGTCATGAATTTCACCCTCCCATAATTAGTTTAGAATATATCTTTATTCGAGTAATGTTTTCTTAATTTTTGTGCAGGTGTTCTGCATGTTGTGTGAAATTATTGTTAACTGAATGTCGAAAAGTCGTAAACTTTTACTAATTTTACTCATATAAAGCTTACTTATGCGAACGGATAGAAACTCGGTCCTGAGGAGAGGTGAGCCCATCTAAAGGGGCAGCTCTGATACTTGATCGATTTGATATGCGTTTTTTTCCACTGTAAATCTTCTTTGAAGTAGTCGATGACGCATGACAGCAGTGTATTCTGTTATATCGCAATTTCAACTTTGTCAGAATTTCAGCAGCAAATTAGAATTCTCTTATTTATGTCCTGTGTGAAGTTGTGAACTAGTTTGAAAAGACTCCTCTCAACCCCAGCAGCTAGTTACAACCACAACAGAATTAGAGGTCGGTTAGTAGTTGAAGTATACTTCACGGCGTAATAATAACAAATAAAGATTCTTTTGTACTCTTGTATTTGTGTGTTTCTTTCCTTTGGTGACCGAGTTCGAAAATAGTTTTGGAATATTTTTCATAAATATGCATCACGACCCACTCAACCGAACCCATAGATCCCTTTTAAATACATGAAAATGACTTTCAGTATTTGTAGAAGAATAGGGTAGTGAAATAACATTTCATTTGTTAGAGAACTAGATGTACCAAGTTCGTGCTTGAGTGTTGAGCGGTTTAAAAGATACACGATAAAAGCATGGCAAAAGAAGAAAATCTCATACTAAATTTTAGCATACTAAAATAAGAAAACAATTAAAGTAGAATGATTAACTTTTACTTCAAGAAAAACATTTGTATCTTTTGTTTTATCTGTAATAATAAAAGGGCGTGTCTGTGATTCTGTGTGTGTGACTGCCATAACTCCAACAGGAAAGAACCTTGAAACCTTACATTTTGCACACATACTAAGTGGACCCTGAGAATGTGCACCTGGGTTTTATTACTTATCCACTTGCGTGCTCATCTTTTTGGAGGTAAGCAAGTGAAAAACCACATAAAAAAGCATATGCGACCACCATAACTCCAAGAGCAAAGAACCTAGAAACCTGCAATTTTGCACTCATACTAAGTGGACCCTGAGGGTTTGCATCTAGGTATTATTATTATTCATCTTATTCACGTGGATGCGCTTGCACATCTTTTTAATGAGGCAAGCTGGCGAAAAACCACATGGAAAAGAAATGGTTCCTTATATTACAAATAGAAATCACAGACAGACACGAACGTACGCGCATCTTTTTAATGAGGCAAGCTAATGATAAACCACATACAAAAGAAGTGGTTCCTTAAATAACAACTTTTAATATTTAGAAAAGCCAGTGCGTTTTGATAACAATGCGTTCCAACAATGACTTTTATGTCATGTTGCTTACTTAGCAAGAAAAGTATATAGGTTATACTTTTATGTTAAGATAAGTTCAGAATACACACACTGACATAGTCATCTAGAATATATTAACCTAATAACCCGAGCGAAGCCGAGTACTTTGGCTAGTATGTAATATATAGATGTAATTAAATATAATATGGAGAGCAGGTGATATTAAATAGTTAAAGTATCAACCGAACCAACGATTATATACCAGTTGTATTACACTTTGAATCTAAGAAACGTAATGTTAAACGTAGTACTACATCTTAAGAACAGAATGTTTGGAAAGAAAAAAGCAATATCTAACTATAATGTATAAACTCGTAAAGTTCCAATGAAAACAAGAAGAACGTTGCCAAAAGGTTATTACTGTCCACGTGATTAATACTAGTCTACACAAATGCTACATTTCATTCAGATATTTATTTGATGGGGTAAAGTTCTAGGAGAAATTAGTTTACATGTATTTGAAATATTTTTCATAGAGTTTATTGTCGTGTATGCTGACATAGTTTCAGGGAATACCTTTTTTCTGCATCTGTAAAACCAGAAGATGTTTTGAAGTGAAGATTCTATGAATAAAATACCGTATTATCTAATTTATGTTTAGATTCTATAAATCAACATAAGACAGAAAAACTGCTACACAATATTTTTTTTACATTTATTTAAACATAGAGACTTGAATTTAGAAAATGTAGGAAAAAAAATAGTCAAATATAAAGATTTATTTTTTAAAACTGAAAACCACTGTGTCGCTTACAATTTACTTAATTTTTTGGCATTGATCTTGATTACAAGTTTTATTTTAATATCTTATACTTGTAGTTATTGTTTGTTATTAAACACAAAGGGCTATCTGTGCCCTGCCCACCACGGGTATCGAAACCCGGATTCTAGCGTTGTAAGTCCGCAGACATTCCGCTGTGCCACTGGGGGACCTTATACTTGTAATAACCCACAACGTAAAATTAGAATTATTTGTCGGCCTTTACATCAATGAAATACAATTTAATTATGTTAGTAACTTTTCCAGTCACATAATTATACACAAGAGGATACTAGCTTTGCCATTGTCAGATAACACTTTTAGAAATGAAACTAAGAAAAAATAATCACGGTTAACCAGCTTCTCGCTATTACTTTTCTTTTCAGAGCACAATCACAGTTGAAATTATAATAGAATATTCATATTTCACCGAAGAAAAACAAAAAACCTCGTCTCATAAAATATATTAGGTCGTCAAGAAATTAATATCGCGTTTTGGAACACTTTCCTTAACCACTTCTCAAAAAAACTACATCATGTATAAAACTTAAACGAACCGTGTAGCCTATATAATGTGTAAAGTTTTGTGTACTCTAATCCCTTATCGTGATGGCACACGATGAGAGACACATTCGG
>NW_013743648.1:0-3397 GCF_000517525.1 Limulus polyphemus
CAGTACGATAGGTATCTAGATACAAAAGTTTTACCAACGGTTTGTTACAAAGTTTGACAGTCTTGTCTGTAATTTATTATCTATATTATATTGTCTTATTTAAGTAATTGGCCCGGCATGGCCAGGTGGTTAAGGCACTCGACTCGCAATCTGAGGGTCGCGGGTTCGAATCCCTGTCACACCAAACATGCTCGCCTTTTCAGCCGTGCGTAAAAGAGTAGCCCAAGAGGTGGTGATAACTAGCTGCCTTCCCTCTAGTCTTACACTGCTAAGTTAGGAACGGTTAGCGCAGATAGCCCTCGTGTAGCTTTGCGCGAAATTCAAAAACAGACAAACAATTTAAGTAATTCACAGTGTTTTTCAAATTCTCAGGTTTGATCAACTAAATGGCAGCTGGCAAGAGAAGTAAAAAAATAATAATATCTGTATATGAATTTTGTTGTTGTTAATTTGTTATGTTACTTTACATGGTTTTGATAAAAGAAATGAAGACAACATGTAATACTCAACACTCGTCTTCCTTTATTGAATCATTAATCTGCAACAAAAATACTTTATTAGAAATTCTGATTTTTTTCTGTACAAAAGATAATGTTCACTGAAAGCTTGCCAAGTTTCGTGAAGATACATATATGGTATCGGACGATGTATCGCTACAATCGTATCACGGCTTGACAATACAATACTCGCGTTCTATCGTCACACCTTTAGTTATTACATATTACCAAATGTTCAATAACGTTCTATTTTAAAGAACATCACACACTAGGAGTTTAATTCATGAGGTTAATGATTAAAAAAAGAAATGGGAGAGAGAAAACGGTTATCTGGAATAACAGAAAAACATAGATTTATATAGAACATTTTTTGGGGGTCAAATTAATTCGACAATATTTTTTATTTAAGTAGTGCCCTATTTAAAAGTTATGGTTTAGAAGCCGAAAGTTGACAAAACATTAGAAAACAATAGACCTGAATTTGTGATAAAAATCATGTAAACTGCAGTTATTGTTGTTTTCCATACTCTTCTTAATTTTTCTATTTTGGGTTTGGCATCAGAAGTCTGTAAAAATATAATTTCAGATCTATCAGTTTGGCTGAATGATGAGAGACAAAAGTTCTTCTGAAACGCCATTTTTACACAAGTTCTCGTATCGTCACACCATAATTATATCACGATGGAAATCCTAAAAATATGTTTAGATGGTAAGACTAATTTGATTGTGTTCTAAGAACTTGTTGTCCAAAAAATAAATAATGAACTATAAAAACTCTCCAATGTAGTTAGTTCGATGTATAACAGTGTTGCACACAACCATCATTTGTAATTTGCTTTATGTGAACATCTAGATAGATTATCTGAAAACATTGTTGTAAAAATAAAGAATATTTGAAACAGTTAAATAGAAGATTGGTTATAACTATGAACCCACTTTGTGAAACCAGTATTACGCGACAAGTCCCCCAGTGGCACAGCGATATGTCTGCGGACTTATACTGCTAGAAACCTGGTTTCGATACCCGTGGTGGGCAGAGCACAGATAGCCCTTTATGTAGCTTTGTGCTTTATAACAAACTACAACAATATTACGCGACAATAAAAAGTTCATTGCTTTGTCCAGAAGCGGTACTAGTCTACTAGGGACAAGAAACAGAAATATTATTGAACCCCTCATCCCTCCTAAGATACTAATTGCAATATTTCTAAAAAAAAACAACAAAAAATAAAACACATCAATAGAACTTAATCTGTGTATGCCTAGCGCCGCCACTGGAACCTGTGTCGGACGTCATACTAAGTTTCTCCATTTTTCGTAATGGCACAGTAATTCTTCTCTGTTAAATGACAGTTTTCATGAAAAGTTTAGTAAAAGCTTTCATCTGAGCTGTTTGTATATCATTGTAATATTTACTATTATAATATGTTGATTTCACTTCCTCGTATCATTATACTAAAATGTATTGTGTTCGCCATACAATGAGATCAAATAGTAACTAAATTAAGTTAATTTTTTAATGACAATATCATTTTTTTGACAACGTGCAATATTGTTAGGGTGTTTTAAGTGTAATGCAGTTCATGTGGTCGTTATGCATACCGTCGTTTCGACAGTCAGTTTTTGAGTTTTATTCCTAAATTGTCATTTTGTGTGCATTGATTACATTATTCGAGAAAAAATTTATATGCTTGAGATACCTAGTATTAAAGACTTCCTCAAATGTATACATTTTATAAACGACATTAGAGAATTCTAAAACCCAACTGATGAAGCAATACATTTTAATCCTTATAAGTAAAAATTTAATGAAAGTATATTTAACCCCTTCTACGGACTACATTTCCTTGGAATATTACTCTGTAGGAAAAGGAACACGTTTCGTTCGTTAGCGGGAAGTTTGTTTTTATAATTGCAATAAAACATTAACTGATTTTACAAAGCTTTAACATAAATGTAACTATGTTTTGTACCTGTTATTACTTCCATAAGAGAAATTATTGTGCAAAGAATATATGGTATATTAGTATACTTATTAGAGCATCAAAAGCGAAAACTCTCAAAAAACACCGATTAAAAGATAATAATAAACACAGAAAAACAGAACCCCTAATTACTCAATAGCTGACGGTTCACAAATCAGGTATCAATTGTAAGCATGCATACAAGTTTCCAGCTTTAGCATCTGCTGTATTCTCAGGTCCAAGAAAATTGGTCCTACAAATCCGGAGTCAGATTCACCCTTGACTTCTTGTTTCCCTAAGAGTAGATTTTTGCTCTTTTACTTTTTTTTTAAATTTTATTGCTGTATCAGATGTTTCAACTTTCATGTTTAGTTTGTTTTCTTTCTAAGATAATCCTTGGTACTTTTTATTGTTTAAAACTTCTGCTTTTTGGTATTGTAGTTTGGTCGAGTTTACACTGGAAGATGTCTCCACGGGCTCTGCGCTAATAATGTTTTGTTCACGTTGCCGATGTTAAATTTAATCCATATAGAATTTTTCTGATGATACTTCCCACACTTAGAATGCTAGATTTATTTACTTAGCGTCCTTATATAAAATTTAGCGTTGCCCTTTTAAGGCTTTGACCATATTATGGACTGATATAATAAATCTTTATTTTACACAAAGTCCTGCGTTCACACTACAATCCATTGCAGTAATATACACAAATAAATTAGTTCAGTACACATAAAATAAACTCTTTTAAAAAGAAAATTATATATGTGTAAGAAAAATTCTGTAGTGCATAATAATGGCCGTTTTAATAATATTATTTATTTTATTTAATGGCGAGAGGTACTTCCGATTTTGTCCATCATGTATGATATGCTTCTAAGCTGCTACTCAGATCATTTGTTTTTATTTTTATTATAGTGTTTTCAAGAAGTTTGTCAG
>NW_013743649.1:0-2860 GCF_000517525.1 Limulus polyphemus
TTGTATTTAGGCTCATCTAACCTTGTTTGTTTACTGGTTATTGAGTTGTATTTAGACTTATCTAACCTTGTTTGTTTACTGGTTATTGAGTTGTATTTAGACTTATCTAACCTTGTTTGTTTACTGGTTATTGAGTTGTATTTAGGCTCATCTAACCTTGATTTTTACTGGTATGATTCTTAACACGTTGGACTATTGTTGGACTATCTCAAACACTAACAATTGATACCACTTTGTAAAGTTTACCTTTACCATGACAACTAGCGTAGTTAACGTTACACGCTATTTTCAGGGTTTTATCAATTGTGTAATCGTAGTTTTGGTTGTTGCCGGGTGAAAGGGTGTCTGCGGACTTACAACGCTAGAAACCGGGTTTCGATACCCGTGGTGGGCAGAGCACAGATAACCCATTGTGTAGGTTTGTGCTTAACTTCAAACAAACAAACAAATAAATCGTAAAAAAAAACTATCTGCCTTCTTAGTTCTGATAGCGCCACAATACTTACTCAAGACTAACGTGTCCAAATATTTATAATGCGTCATCTTTATAACGTCTCGTCTCTCTAAATCCTTATAAAGATTATTCTATAAATTGTTATCAATTTAATACAGGAAATGTTTTTGTGACACTCTTTTTTTTTTAGTCTTCCTAGAATCATGAGAATACAACTCTGGATTCTCTTTTACACAGAATACAACTCTGGATTCTTTTTACACAGAAAACAACTGTGGATTCATTATTACACGTAATACAACTGTGGATTCTTTTTTTACACAGAATACAACTATGGATTCATTATTACACCTCTATCCACCACAAGACTCCATTGCCTCAGATTATAACACTCGCTTCCCACCCACATTCCAAAAAAAATCATATATTTCATGACAAATTTACTTTGAATTAGAAGGCGCTAATATCATTACGATGTTAAAAAATTAATTAAAAAAAGTACGAGCTTAACAACTTGTAACGACCAATAAGAATGTTCCAGTAGTCTCTAACGACCAATAAGAGTGTTCCAGTAGTCTCTAACGACCAATAAGAATGTTCCAGTAGTTATAACGACCAATAAGAATGTTCTAGTAGTTATAACGACCAATAAGAATGTTCCAGTAATATCTAACGACCAATAAGAATGTTCTAGTAGTTATAACGACCAATAAGAATGTTCCAGTAATATCTAACGACCAATAAGAATGTTCTAGTAGTTATAACGACCAATAAGAATGTTCCAGTAGTCTCTCTGTTTAAGTTGACCATTGAATCATAACGATTCCCGCAGTACTTTTTTATGATCTATCGGCAGTATTTTTTTCTTTTAACGCTAACAAGTTTGTCATAGAATAGTTGTTTGTATTTTTTGTTTCTGACGACAATCATTACAGATTTTTGAAAGACTTCTTTCAGATAAGAAAACATATAAACTTTGGACTGTCGCAATATACAATAACTTCCAACAATCACATAGTTCAATGTACATTTTTTTATCGTATTTATTTTAGAGTAAAGCCACATTGGGCTATATGTTGTGACCACCGCGAGGAAGGGAACTGCGGATTTTAGCGTTTTAAGTCCATAAACTACCCGTTGTTCCGTCGGTAGACTTTTTATCATATAAACATCACCTTGAAAAAAAAAATTAACGTGCATATGTAGGACGACGAATCTGAGGATTCATGGTTCGCATCCCGTTGCCGCAAAAACGCATTCCGCAGTTTTGGGTCGTGCGCTATGAGAGTAATGGTCCGATTCTACTATTCGGTCAGACAAGAGGAACCCAAGATTTGGCGGTGTGTGCTGCTGACTAATTACCTTCCTTCTAGTGTATCATTTCAGACTTAAGAACTGCTATGCACAGATAGCCCTTTGAGTATATTTGCGCTAAAGTTCTAAACAAACCATTGGGTCATTTCGAATGTGAATAGTTTCATAGTTGGCTCCATTGATCATCTTTTAACTCACTTCTCTCAAAATCTCATGATCATAAAGTTGTTCAGAAAGTTGTGATTTCAAACACTTGATTATAGTTCGCTGTGAATTATTATTTTTATTATTTTCGATTACTCGGCGTATTTTATTATCAGCCAAAGAAAATGTTCCCTAGTGAGACAGCAGTAAATTTACGAGCTTACAACGCTAAAATCCGGGGTTCAGTTCAATGTTAATTTTTTTGCAATCCATGTGCGGTATGAATTTTTTAATCTGCACCAATATCAAGGCAATGTGCGGATGTGGGGGGTATTTTTATACCATCGACCCTATTGGATCATTAGGCCTCTTTGCAATGCTACCAGTTGGTTATTTGGGCTTTAGGCCTATCGACTGCCAGGATTATTAAGACCGTCAACGTGATGAGGCTCTTTATCATTAGTGATGATATGCGCGGCTCTTGATTCGTTGTCATGCGGCTGCGCAGCTTATAGAGAACACTGGTTCAGTTCCCCGTTAGACAAGGTAAGTATACAACCACAGTTCTCTAGATCACACACATTCGTTGTCATGCGGCTGCGCAGCTTATAGAGAACACTGGTTCAGTTCCCCGTTAGACAAGGTAAGTATACAACCACAGTTCTCTAGATCACACACATTCGTTGTCATGCGGCTGCGCAGTTTATAGAGAACACTGGTTCAGTTCCCCGTTAGACAAGGTAAGTATACAACCACAGTTCTCTAGATCACACACAGTTAGAGTTGACACTGTGACAAGATACCGATATTTTAACATGTTACAGTTCGTTAAAGTTGACAGTATGACAAAATACCGATGTTTTAACATGTTACAGTTCATTAAAGTTGACACTAGGACAAGATACCGATGTTTTAACATGTTACAGTTCATTAAAGTTTGATAGTATG
>NW_013743650.1:0-2441 GCF_000517525.1 Limulus polyphemus
CTAGGTGATCAGTAGAGTATCTTATGAGTTAGTAGGGCGTGAACAGTGGAAATACCAGGTAACCAGTAGAGTATCTCATGAATTAGCAGGTCGTACACTGTGAAAATACTTGATGATTAGTAGAGTATCTTATGAATTGTTAGAACATAAACAGGTGGTGAGTAAAGTGTCTTATGAATCAGTAGGACGTGAACATTGGAAATACCAGGTGATCAGTAGAGTATCTTATGAATTAGTAGGACGTGAACAGTGGAAATACCAGGTGATCAGTAGAGTATCTTATGAATTAGTAGGATGCAAACTGTGAAAATACCCTGTGATCTGTAGAGTAACGTATGAATTAGTGGGATTTAAACAGTGAAAATACCAGGTTATCAGTATTAGAATCTAAAGAACTTATGTTGTCAAATGCATTTTCTATACTGGAAACTAAATGAAAAGATAACTGCAATATGAACTTATTGTTTAAAGTGTGAATGAAACATGATAAATTTATCTATTAATTGTTTCCTATACTTATCTGTAACATACATGTGATTATTTAGTTTTATTAAATTAACAATTAAACTTAACTTTTTTTTTCGAAATTAATGTGATTTTTTATGTGTTTTTCTGTGAAAGATTATTTTGGTCTACAGAAGTTTCATGTAGTTATTATACGTGGTAATTCTATGGGGATCAGGGAGGGGGGTCTGACCCCCTGAAATGGAGTATTTTCTATAATTTTCATGGAAAAAGGCGGACGTTTAGTATATGGCAGTCTTAAAATTATTAATATGTATTAATATGCCCCCATCAAACGTAGATCTGGGGGAGGGGGTTTACTCCCTCTGGTCTCCTTGTTCCATAGTTTATACTTATCGATTATGACTCATAAAAAATAATCACGATGCGTGTAACTAACCTTCAATCTTTTGCATTTTTATATTATAAAATTAATGTACTTTATTACTTCCAATGCAATAACTGTCGCATGTATAGGAATATTTTTATGATTTAGATTGCAATCTCTTACCGCACTAATATCTTAGAAATTGAGGTTGACATTCAGAGAAAAACACGGTAACTTGTAGCCATCAATAACGACTCGTACAAGTAAACTTTGAAGAATCCGTAGCAATGATATGTGGCGTATAAACAACTTGAATTATACTGGGCAGTGAAACTCGTATAATCACGCAAGCAAACATAGGTTTTTACTTACCCGAAGTCTTTCAAATGACCTGTTACTGAACCTCTTGCAACAGAAAATACGAACACGATTTGCTTATACTAATAAAGAATAATGTTCCAGAAGTAAAGTGTTTACCATCTAATCACGAAGAAATTGCTTTTTGCATATTCCACAATTTACAAGTATAAATAGAGAACGTGTTTTATTTTCCATGATCTTTTTCTTTAAAAGCAGAATGGGTTGTGTGTGTTTCTGTGTGTGCAGGATACGACAGATATTCTGATTCGTGGTCATCCGGTAATTTTCTTCTTGACTATGTTTGCGTGTACGTTTGCTGTTACAGAGGAGTTAAAACATATAATACGGTTAATTGCTGTTACAGAGACGTTACAAAACCTATAATACGTTGAGTTGCTGTTACGGAAGGGTTACAACACCTATAATGCGTTTCTATGATGTTAATTTGGAAAAAAAGTTAAGTTTAATTGTTAATTTAATAAAACTAAATAATCAAATGTATGTTACAGATAAGTATAGGAAACAATTAATAGATAAATTGATCATGTTTCATTCACACTTTAAACTATAAATTAATATTGCAGTTATCTTTACATTTAGCTTCCAGTATAGAAAATGTATTTGACAACACAAGTTCTTTAGATTATAATACTGATAACCTGGTATTTTCACTGTTTAAATCCACCTAATTCATAAGTTACTCTACAGATCACAGGGTATTTTCACAGTTTCCATCCTACTAATTCATAAGTTACTCTACAGATCACAGGGTATTTTCACAGTTTGCATCCTACTAATTCATAAGATATTCTACTGATCACCTGGTATTTTCATTGTTTGCATCCTACTAATTCATAAGTTACTCTACAGATCACAGTTTCCATCCTACTAATTCATAAGATATTCTACTGATCACCTGGTATTTCCACTGTTCACGTCCTACTAATTCATAAGATACTCTACAGATCACCTGGTATTTTCATAATTTATGTCCTATTAATTCATAAGATATTCTACTGATCATCTGGTATTTTCCCAGTTCACGTCCTACTAATTCATAAGATACTCTACAGATCACCTGGTATTTTCATAATTTATGTCCTATTAATTCATAAGATATTCTACTGATCATCTGGTATTTTCCCAGTTCACGTCCTACTAATTCATAAGATACTCTACAGATCACAGGGTATTTTCACAGTTTCCATCCTACTAATTCATAAGATACTCTACTGATCACCTGGTATTT
>NW_013743651.1:0-4391 GCF_000517525.1 Limulus polyphemus
TGGTGACACTAGAAGGTTCAGTTTTATTGATAGTTAGGTGGTGACACTAGAAGGTTTAGTTTTATTGATAGTTAGGTGGTGACACTAGAAGGTTTAGTTTTATTGATAGTTAGGTGGTGACACTAGAAGGTTCAGTTTTATTGATAGTTAGGTGACACTAGAAGGTTCAGTTTTATTTACAGTTAGGTGATGATACTAGAAGGTTCAGTTTTATTGATAGTTAGGTGGTGACACTAGAAGGCTCAGTTTTATTGATAGTTAGGTGGTGACACTAGAAGGTTCAGTTTTATTGATAGTTAGGTGACACTAGAAGGTTTAGTTTTATTGAGCGATGGAGAGAGTTTGGCGTTTGATTCCTGCACCATCTGTAAATGCCAAGTAGGCTACTTCTAGGCTCTATAATTTTCATTGTCATTAAAGCTGTGTTTAACAATACAAATATCTTTCAAGCATAATTTTGAAACTCAAAATTAACACTCAAAACTTCACACAAGACTCGGATACCTGGATCTCCTTCCTGTTGCGTTAATTCATATTTAATTTGTTTGTATCTGTAAACAGTCGTAGTGATATTGTACGTTTTTATTACACTGCATGAACATGGGACTAAAAATATGTTTCACAATGCTGTAAAAAGTAATAAATTATAGATCTAAGCTAAAATATGCTGTTTCAGAATTCCACAACTATATGCAACCGGAAAGTCTGTCCTCCTGTACATTGTCCACCCCACTTCCAGGTGGCGCTACCTGACCAGTGCTGCTACACGTGTAGTGAACCAGAAGAATTAAAGTCAGTCTGCTTATTCGAAGGACGAGCTTATGAGGTATGCAGAGATGAATATAAGAAAAAAGTAAAAATAAAACTGAACCTTCTAGCATCATCACCTAACTGTAAATAAAACTGAACCTTCTAGTATCATCACCTAACTTTATACTAGTCGCCGCCAGATAGCACTTTCCGCTAAAATCTTCGATTTTCTGGCTACCTATAAAAAGACAAATAAGTTGTTAAATGTTTATCTTCGCCTCGTAACACCAACCTCATGATGGCTCGATACTATTGGTCGAAACGTTGTGATTATTAAAACGAGAACCTGGCTGCTGTAAACATTTGTTGTTATTGCATTTTCAATTAAAATTGTGGTTTGTTAAAATTTTATTGTTTTTAAATAGCAGTAAATTAAACAATAAGAAGTTCTGAATTCAAATAAATAACGAACTGATGATTAATTTTGCACCTTTTTTCTAAACGTTAAGACAAAGCAACGTCGCATTTTCATTTATTCTATAAAGATAACTTTATCTGAATTTTTTTGTAATTTTATGTTTTCTTTCGAAGTTAGTTCGATTTTGAGAAAAATATTGCTTCTAACAAAATTTTAAAGCTCTTCTATAACTTCTATAAAGTCCCTCACTGGCTCAGTGGTAAGTGTGATGGCTTATAACGCTAAAAACCAGGTTTAGGTGCCCGTGGTGGGCACATCACAGATAGCCCATCGTATAGCTTTGTGTAGCTTAACTAGAATAAAAAAAAAACTATTTTGTATATATTCTTAAGTATGTTTGATTATCTGCGTTTTTATGTATACAATTTGCTTAACACACTTAATTTTATAACTTTACAAGTGACGATATTTATTTTTGTCTTCTATTAATGTCGTAGTTTCATGTATTATTATTTTTATATCCAGTTTCCATATTTTGTAATGACATTTATTTTCTTTCGTTTCTAGGCCTAGTGGTTAGGCCTAGCATGGACTGGTGGTTAAACTGCTCCACTCGCAATCTGAGGGTCGCGGATTCGCATCCTCGTGACCGAACATGCTCGTCCTTTCAGCCGTGGGGGCGTTATAATATGACGGTCAATCCCACTATTCGTTGGTACAAGAATAGCCCAAGAGTTGGCGGTGAGTGATGTCTATCACTGCTAATTTACGGACTGCTAGTACAGATAGATCTCGAGTAGCTGTGCGCGAAATTCATACCAAGCAAATTTTTAATTCCATTAGATTATTAGACTAGCCCAAAACAGAGACACCGTGATCAAAACGCCGATGGTGGTCAGTTTGGTTTGGTCCTCAATTTAGCAGCGATAGACTAGACTCACTAGAGGGAAGGCAGCTAGTCATTACCACCCACCGCCAACTCTTGAGCTACTCTTCCACCAACGAATAGTGGGATTGATCATCACATTATACGCCTCCACTGCTGAAAGGGCGAGCGTGTTTGATAGGAGGGGAATCGAACTCGCGATCCGCAGATTGCGAAGCGAGCCACCAGGCCACGCCAGACCACCGACGGTCAGCGCTGGTAATAAGTAAAGAAGAGTTCATGGTCAGTGAATCTTTAGTCTACTCCACACCTACCTCTACATCGTGGACAACATTCGCCCGAATGCAGGGTGTATCTGATAGATGGACAAGGCAGAACTGGACAGGCTTTCTTAAAACAAACAATACTTCCTTTCTGGAAACAAAGAGTTCAAGTTTAAAAACTCTCAGGGGGATACTTTGAACAATTTAAAAACTCTCAGGGGAATACCTTAGACACTTTAAAAACTCTCAGGGGGATACTTTAAACAATTTAAAAACTCTCAGGGGAATACCTTAGACACTTTAAAAACTCTCAGGGGGATACTTTAAACAATTTAAAAACTCTCAGGGGAATACCTTAGACACTTTAAAAACTCTCAGGGGGATACTTTAAACAATTTAAAAACTCTCAGGGGGATACCTTAGACACTTTAAAACTTTCAGGTTCTTGGAACACTTTAAAAAATCTTAAAGGGATACTTTAAGTAACTTTTAAAACTCTAAGGTACTTTAAAAACATCCAGGAAGACACTTTTAAAAAATTTAAAGAGGATACTTTAAACACTTTTAGTCGTAAGTAATTTTCATAATTTTTTTAAATGATATAACAGTTTTTTTTTTATATAATAACGTGTCTTTACAGCTGGATCACGACCTCAGTGGGCCCCTTTGGCAACTATAGTTCTGTGGATCCCCTTTCTCAATTAGCCCTCTTTTTTTTTAATTCAAAAAATATTGTACCAAATGTAGCGCTTTTAAAGTTCTGTTTACATCTGGGAAGGCTGTTGAAAAAATATAACCATTGTAAGACCCTTAACATCAGGGGCTCATACGCATCTGTCTACTTTGCCTTTTGGGTAATCAGCCCCTGCGTGGCCAATTCTACTCATTTAATTGTTTTAATAAGAAAAAGGGTTGTGAAAACTAATGAAATACAACAAGAAAACTAAATCAGTAGTTTCTATACTTTGTGGTTAACCTCATCTTATAAAACTATAATTGTGTTAAATACAGAACTATAAACTATTTTATCCTTCATAAGAGTAACGATAATTACAACCACAATGTTGATCAAGTAACTTTTAACATGGTATTCTATTGTTTTTATTTTTTTCCCTTGTTCAAAGTGTAATTTCCTTTTTTTTTTCTTTTTTAAAGATTGCGAAACTTTGACCAGAAAAGATAAGATCGTGATGTTTAATTTTTTTTAAAGAATATTAATTACATCAACCTAAGCCTATCATACCTGGCAGCGACAAAGTACACAGGGGTCAGTCTTTGTGTCTTCAATTTCTTCTCCATCCTGATAGACCTTCCCTCCCACCGAGCAATCTGTACCAAATAAAACTTGGAGTCGGCTTGAAAGGGTCACGAAGAAAATGTTATTGCAGGTTTAATATAGTAACACATTTACAACGTTTCGACAAGATTTTGTCATCAAACTTGTACCAAAATAATCAGAGGCGAGAAAACTTTTATACAACTGCACATAAGTTCTTGTAAGTAGTTGCTTGTCTTATTCAAATTGAAAATATTAAAATATACGGATTGAAACCAACACCATTTTGATCATAGTGTGACCTTTATGTCTTAAGTCAACAGAAACCAACACCATTCTGGTCATAGTGTGACCTTCATGTCTTAAATCAACAGAAACCAACACCATTCTGGTCATAATGTAATTTAATGTCTTAAGTCAACAGAAACCAACACCATTCTGGTCATAATGTAATTTTAATGTCTTAAGTCAACAGAAACTAACACCATTGGACACAGTGTGACCCTCATATTTTCTAACACCTTTCAAAGTAAACTATAAAAATTTCTTCGGTGTTGTTACAGTATGTAATATTTCAGTCGTGTAACTGTACTATTATAGTATGTAATATTTCAGTCCTGTAACTGTACTATTATAGTATGTAATATTTCAGTCCTGTAACTGTACTATTATAGTATGTAATATTTCAGTCCTGTAACTGTACTATTAAGTATGTAATATTTCAGTCCTGTAACTGTACTATTATAGTATGTAATATTTCAGTACGTGTAACTGTACTATTATAGTATGTAATATTTC
>NW_013743652.1:0-2673 GCF_000517525.1 Limulus polyphemus
CTTTCAACAAATTGTATTGATAATAAAACAAATATTCCTTCATATACTCATTCATTTTAGAATCAAAAAGTGATGGTCGCCATGTTTGCTCTATAAACGTATTATTGGGACAATCTACATAGGTGAAATATAAATTTTATTGTAACAATCTAAAAATGAGATCACCGTCAAAACGAAATAAAATCTTTGTTGTAACAATCTAAAAATGTGATATCACTGTCAAAACGAAATAAAAATTTTGTTGTAACAACCTGAAAAGGTGATATAACCGTTAAAACGAAATAAAAACTTGTTAGAAAAAACGGCTCATAAATTCATGTACAGTAAATTCTAAACTATTACTACATAGAGTAATTACTAGGACTTGGGCCTAGTTAATGGTGCTATGTAAGGTTGAGAACAGGGTTAATGATTGTTTTATTAGGCTTAGTTTTATTATTAAGAAACGCTAATTTTTCTTCTGTTGACTTTGTGGCTGAAAAATGTGCTGCTCTTGTCTTAATAAACAACAAAACGTATAGATGGCGCTGACGGAGACTGAGCCAAAGATGGACACCGGTAAAACGATTTTAAGTATACGATTACATAATGTTAAATCTACACATCTTGGTTAGAAGTTAGTATTTATCAATAGCTTCCATATACAAAATTAGAAATAAAAATGAAATCCCTTACAAAATAACAATGGATTTTTTACATAAAATTACATTAATTCTACAATACTGATATACACTTTTGGCCGAAGCTGTGTGAAAGTTGAACGTAACAAAGACAGAAACTAAATCCCGAATCAATCCAACTATATTAATTTCCTGTTAAAAGTCTTTGGTTTAGAACTAATTACAGTCTTTAATAACCGAGATTGTCCACTAGGAAAATATAAAAGTTAGGTAATTAAAACCTTCGAGAGTATATGCCATTATTACATATTAATAATTTCTAAAGTTAATTCTCCCTTCGTTATTTTTATCACTCTGTTTATTGACCTACAAAACTTAAGTTTTATTATGCTTCCGCTAGGGATACCTGGCTGTTAAGGTAAGTGGAGTACAACAACAGGACATAAGTATTTACTTATTAACCTCAGTATTCTGTTCATAGAAACCTATTTTATTGTTTCATTAGGAGTAACATGTAAGATTTGTTTATCAAAGTAAAAACTGATTGAAATTGTGTTCCCTACGTGGTGTGGGTCCCACTTCTTTAGATACATTTCTTTCCTACATTGTACTTGTATTTACTTTATGTGTGACATTTTTGTGTTTCTGGCGTACTTGTTGGAAGCTTTAAGTTTGTATATTTTCTATATATATAACACAATGTTTATAAAACATTGTATTTAATGATATAAAAGTAGAATTAAGAATGAAAAGTTTGCTCTATATAAATTGAACACAAACTATATAAACTGTTAGTTTATATACTATACTGTCCCAGTAGATCAGTATGAGGCTTACAACGATAAAAATCAGGTTTCGATACTTGCGGTAAGTACAGCACAGATTGCCCATTGTGTGTAAAAACAAACAAACAAATCCAATATCCAAAAATGACTGAAAGTTAACGAGAAAAGCTACTTGTTTCCATGTTTTATGTTGTGCCGTTCACTCGTCGTTGATAGATGCCCGTTTACCAAATATGGCAATAAAAGTGGAAACGACAACATCTTAACGTATTTTACGAAACACCATTGGTTGGAGTGTCAGTTGTATATAGATACACCTGTCCATATTTGATAATATGAGCTCAATTAAATTTAAAATTTACTTATTTTGGAGCACAAGACTGTAAAAGATTTTCTTGGTTTGATATATATGGCGTCAATTTTCTTGTCATGATCAGAGCACGAGACTGTAAGGAGTTATTCTGAGTTCACTAAAGATGGCGTCAATTTTCTTGTCATAATCAGAGCACGAGACTTTAAGGAGTTTTTCTGAGTTCACTAAAGATGGCGTCAATTCTAGTGTCGTGATCAGAGCACGAGACTGTAAAAGTTTTCCTCGAGACAACGCCAATTCTCATGTTTTTATTATAAGTTCAGAACCTAGATCACGGAACAAGATTTTTATACGCGAATTAATCTAACAATGGTTCGTTTTCTAAAATACTTCTTGTAAAACTTGATTTTTCAACTAAATTTATGGCCCACTTTACGCATACGTACGTCCGGTTTAAATATTCATGACTTCTGTTATTCCTCGTACAGACACTGAATAGTTATTTGAAGTCAAGTTTAGGAATGGAAACTTCTATAAATTATTGCACACTATAAATAATGTATAAAAATATAATGCCTCTGGCCTGTTACGTCAGCTAAACAAAGTTACATCAATTGTGGCCTTTAATTTCCGTTGAGTAGCGCAGTATGATAACGTTTCGGTTTTTATAATATTTCTACCGAAGTGAAACTTGAGATCGGACAGAATCCTAACATGTGTGGTATCGTTTAAAACTTTATTTAAAACTTGAATTACTTTGAAAAAGTCACAGTTACAACAGACATCTACGAAACATTATACAAGGAATGAATACTGGCGCGACATCTAGGAACCGCTAGCTGGTCAACATCTGGATGTAATGGCGACCAAAGAAGTGATATTAAACACAAGATTTACTTTAAAACATCACCGTATTACAATGTGTTTAATGTATTATAATGCATTTATGTAGTAT
>NW_013743653.1:0-3679 GCF_000517525.1 Limulus polyphemus
ACTTAAAAATCCTTTAAATAACCATTCCAGCTCAACCAACCAGCAGAGCTAGAAGTAAAGGGTAAGAAGTTCGTTATTTACCTGACAATCCTTTAAATAACCCATCCGGTTCAACCAACCAGCAGAGCTAGAAGTAAAGGGTAAGAAGTTCGTTATTTACCTGTACACTAGTTACTTAACAATCCTTTAAATAACTCTTCCGGCTCAACCAACCAGCAGAGCTGGAAGTAAAGGGTAAGAAGTTCGTTATTTACCTGTACACTAATTACCTGATAATCCTTTAAATAACCCTTCCGGCTCAACCAACCAGCAGAGCTAGAAGTAAAGGATAAGAAATTCTATACTTACCTGTACACTAAAACTACAAACATAATTACTTAACATTCTTTTAAATGAATCTGATTAAAACTTCAAATATTGGGTTCAGCGTTGAAGATTTTATGAAATATTGAAAAGTTAGGGACATTTTTGTTTACTTGTTGAATTTCATACAAAGTTGCTCAAGCGCTATCTGCACTAGCCATCCCTAATTTAGAAGTGATAGACTAGAGGGAAGGCAGGTAGTCAACAACATCACTAACCATCCCTAATTTAGAAGTGACAGACTAGAGGGAAGGCAGGTAGTCAACAACATCACTAACCATCCCTAATTTAGAAGTGACAGACTAGAGGGAAGGCAGGTAGTCAACATCATCCATTTCACCTCTTGGGTACTCTAATCGAATAGTGGGATTGATAGTCACATTATAACGTCCCCAGAGCTAACGGAGGGATTCGAACCCACGACCAGCACCCTAAGCACTATGCCAGGCCTTAGGAAAGTGAGAGCTGTAGGGTGTTGTGAATGCGTATATTAAAGAGTACTGAGATCAAGTGAACAAATAACTTAAGAAAACAAGAATCTTGTTGGTGGATCAAACTAAGTGTAACCGTTGGTGATCTACCCGGCATGATAGCCATTAGGAAGAATATTGAGTTGAATTAAAATTAGTTGTCATATATTCCCCTCACAGGGTACTTTATAATAATAATAAACACATTATGTTAATGATAAATCTAGTATTACCTTGCCATTAAATTCTACATCATCTTCAATATCCTCCTCACTTTCACTGACGTCCAGATCTTTGGCTTCTACCAGAGAGATCTTCCGAACAGTAGGGGAGCTGAAGATACTGCTTGTGAGCGACGCCTGGCGGCTACAGGATGAATGAATGGTAAATGGAATAGCTTCACGAAAGGTTTGGGAAGATGAGGAGAAGCACTTGATGGAATTTTGGGGGCTTAATGTCTTAACAGGCTGCAAGGTGTTTGGTTTCACCCCAAGGGTGGGTGGCTTACCGTTGCACTGACGAACGTGATTAATGGTTTCACTGTTTAAAAAGCAATTGAAAAAAATATAGTTATGTAACTTTATAAACCACCACAGAAAAGTTTATTTAAACTTTTAAACTTGACAGAGACTTTTAAACCATCTCCAAAACTCCTTTTAAATTGAACGAGTTTTCACGATACGTTAATTTATTTTTCAAACCTCTCGTGATTTTAAAAAGACAAACAGCCAGGAAAAACAAATAATTTAAGTTGTTTTCAGAAGAATTTCCCTAAGATATATTACCATATGTTAAATATAAATATATAAAATAATCAAACATCAAATGTTTTACTTTATTTATTATTCTTGTATATTTGACCACAGTTTTTCTAACATGTATAATATGCTCATCCCAACTAATATACCCAAGTACTTTATTGTATAAGATCTCCCAATTTTTACTCCATCCATATATATATATATATTGCATATCTTATTTGCTGATGACACAATAATTAAATATCATACTAATAATTTAAATTTATTAGACGAAACAGTTTATTTGTTGACAAGTAAAATATTAGGCTTAATGATGATTGAATCTTGATAAGACTAAATTAATCTTGTATAATAAAATTATATATATATAAAAATATTTTATTTCTTATGTACGTCTAACTTATAATTATTCTGCGTCTGACGACAATTACGTCCTCTATTGAGATACTCCTAAAATAAAGGAGACTTTAATATTCCAGATATGAGAAAATGTGTAATATATCTAATAAGTCGAATATTTTAAATGACAGACTTTTTTCACAAACTAAAAAATAGATTCGTGTCTAATAAAAGACAACAGGGGTTTGGTAAAATTCTAAATTGAATCAGTTCAATATTAACACGAAGTCCGAAACTAATTTCAACAAAACTGAATGCGTGACCGACAATTTTGAAACCTTTAAAACACAAAATAGTTTAGGCTACACAAAAAACAAATTAACAGTTGCTTGCTCGAAAAAGAGATAGAATAATTCATTTACTATTTCAGTAAATTTTTATAATTTTTTTCACATTCTAGTTAAACAACAGAAAGGTTTTTCAATATACCTTTTCGACGTAGCTTTAGCGACACGAATGTCAAAAACGTGGCCATTATAATAATATGCAAGTGACGAAAAACGAAACTTTTTTTACTTTCCTCATTGACGAAGCAAAACGAGCTACTAGATTGCACTTTGAATAAGTTAGGTTCACATCGACCGTGGTGAAAACCTGCTGAATGTAACAACAGTACTCTGCACGAACTACAGTTTGTTACTATCGAAAAGTTTGACGTTCCCTAGAAAACAGGAACAGTATTGTTAAAACACGTGTTTACTTCAGCTTTCATTGTTCGCATGAAACAATGCCTCGTTAAGTTGCTGTGTGTTTTTGATAGAAAATAACAATAATGATGCTGTCGAATTTGTTAGAAGGCTGTGGAGCATGTTTACACAAACAACACCCAAAGGAATATGTAGGACTTACCTTTGTATCTGAAACAAGGACCTGTTCCTAGTAAATCCTCTCTCCGCAACAGAACATGTTGCCTTGTCTTCGGGAAGCTGTTCCGTCAGGGAAAGATTGCACTGAGAGCCAATGTCCGTTTCCTAAAAGAAACGTCACGGATCACAGTAACACCAGGAAAACACCAACAAGCTAACGTCACGGATCACAGTAACACCAGGAAAACATCAACAAGCTAACGTCACGAATCACAGTAACACCAGGAAAACATCAACAAGCTAACGTCACGAATCACAGTAACACCAGGAAAACACCAACAAGCTAACGTCACGTATCACAGTAATACCAGGAAAACACCAACAAGCTAACGTCACGTATCACAGTAATACCAGGAAAACATCAACAAGCTAACGTCACGTATCACAGCAATACCAGGAAAACATCAACAAGCTAACGTCACGTATCACAGTAATACCAGGAAAACACCAACAAGCTAACGTCACGTATCACAGTAATACCAGGAAAACACCAACAAGCTAACGTCACGTATCACAGTAATACCAGGAAAACACCAACAAGCTAACGTCACGGATCACAGTAACACCAGGAAAACATCAACAAGCTAACGTCACGGATCACAGCAATACCAGGAAAACATCAACAAGCTACCGTCACGTATCACAGCAATACCAGGAAAACATCAACAAGCTACCGTCACGTATCACAGCAATACCAGGAAAACACCAACAAGCTAACGTCACGGATCACAGTAATACCAAGAAAACATCAACAAGCTAACGTCACGGATCACAGTAATACCAGGAAAACATCAACAAGCTAACGTCACGTATCACAGCA
>NW_013743654.1:0-2685 GCF_000517525.1 Limulus polyphemus
GTTCACTAATAAATGCCGTCCAATCGCTGACTCGCATTTTGGTGGCAGAACTTTTGTTTTACAGGAGCGAGATGGTAAATTATTTTCTTTCACACTCTTATTTCTTATGGATGTGGGTAGATGTTGTTTAATTCTATCCCATAGTCTTTGTGAAGTGCGACATACGTACCGACATTCGCAGTGGCACGAGAATTCATCAATAACCATACTTTTCTGTGTGGTAGGTATCGCATCTTTGTGTGTTGCAGGCAACATCTTACGTGTGGAATAAGCACAGTAGGGGTTCACTACAGGAAAACATTTAGTAATGGCCGTTTTCAGTTGTTTTTCAAATTTTGTTGAAATTTCACCAATCCAAGGTAGTTTCAGGTAAACAGGACACTTGTTAGGACCAAATTTTGGGGCAGTTGAGAAGCTCGCAATTTTCCTTGAAGTAATTTGATTGATGACGTTTTCTAGATGCCAATTTTCTAGTAAAATAGTTTTAATTGTCTTGAATTCGAAATCTAGTTTGGATTTTGAACAGATAACTAGAACCCGATGGACTAAAGTAGCAATAAGATTCGTTTTGTGACTTTTAGGACTGAAAGAATCCCATCGCGTCTACTGTCCTGTAAAAGTAGGTTTTCTGTATATACTGGTGAGAAAACGAAAGTCATCTTTTTCAACTAAGATGTCTAGGAACAGTAAAGAGTTATGTTGTTTCTTTTCGAAAGTAAATTTGAGAGCCAAGTGTAACGAGTTTAGGTCTTGTAAGAAACACTCTCATCCCTGTTCAGTTTTAAAAATGGCAAAAGAGATAATCATTTAATATTTGTGACTATTTCTGGTAAGGTGATGCAGCCACTCCGAAACACTGTGTTTCGTTGAATGCTTATAACTCCCAACTGTTACCAATAAATGGATTGCATATTTGGATACAGGTGTATGAAAAATTGACAAAACAATGAACAATTACTTCTCCATTATTAGTAATGAGGATTGGAATTCCCTAAAATTGGTATAACTCAGTGACAAGTGGTAAATCAAAAGAGTGATTCGTGTTCACATTTATTTGTTATTATTTTCAACAGCTTGTTTACTTCATAATTTACAATAATAAATTTATAGAATCCATGATGCGTATTCTCGGAATTTCTGTATAGATATAGGATCATTGTATGAGTAAAATACACATCAAAACACCTAAATAAACTTGATATGGTGAAATACAAAATGATTTAATTAAATCTACATCATCGTGTGTCATACAAAACATATTTTCTTATCATACTGCAATATTATAAATCAAACGAAGTATAAAATGATCAAATAAGTATTGAAAGCTTTAAAAAGTTAGGACTGTAAAAGTGGTAGAAATTGTTTACAAACATCTTTACTTCGAGTAACATATCCCTGAATTAAATTTTTATCATTTTCTGTCTGCTTTCTATGGGAATGTCTGTTGAACTATAAAACATTACACAGACGGGAATTAAACATTGATAAGGTTAAACTTTGATTGTTGTTTAGGTGAATAATAATGGTTCCACTTTGTTTAATTCTATTCAGTTTCTTTATTTTCATCAAATTTAGTCTTGAAGAATTCAAGTTTTTGCACTGCAATACATATTCTGCAGTTCATACCCAATTACTTGACTAGAAATCGGTGAAACAGAGAAGGTACGAAGGAGAATATTAGATGTTTTTTGTAGTATATCTGTTTCTGGATGAGTGTATCTATACTCGTTAAACTATCACTCGAGGAAATCACATTTTAAATAGGTTGAAGAGATAGATACTGAGGGCTGACATCCCTCAAAGATAAATGTCATGTTTAGAAGATGTCCTCTCCTAGACACTGGACTTTTGCTAATGGCTGTGAACTTCCATAACATCTTTTTCACTATGGGCCCCGAACTGGGAAAGAGAACTACATGGTCTAGGGGTCTTAGGCATTTACCAATAAGTGCACTTTTTGTGCAAACTACATTATGTATCTTCTTCAGAGGTTGTCTTGCAAGATAATGACAATGATGATGATCAAGAAGATGATCATATGTACCAAAGAAATTTGGTTTTATGAAGAGCATTTTGCAGCCCAAGGGCAGGGATCTAGGATTCGTAGTGTAGGGATCTCTGTAACAGCAGTCCACTATACCCCTGACATTTACACTGTCTCAGCCTGGTGTTGGCTGGACGACCATGTGTGTGAGAGGTTTATGCAAAAATAACAGGTGACAGAGGCGAAACAAATTACAATGTGACATGTAAAAGGGGAGACGAAACAAGACTTGAGTAATTTTCCAGATATTTCAAGTAGATCACTGCTGGACTCAGGAACAAGTGATATAATTTGTATGACTCTGAGTTTGCATGATTCATACCTTGAGGTTATCAAGCACTTGAGTTAGACAAAGTTTAAATAAAGATGTGGCTGACTTGTGCTAATATTTTGATCTTGTGAAGAACTGAGCTGTCCACCAGGCTAAGTTTAAGATTCAAAGAAGAGATCCTTACCTGAACTTAAGTGTCTATATCAATAAGCTGCACTAGTTGCATGGGATAACTTGCCCTGCAATGGCTTTAAAAGATAATGAAAATTTCCAAGCCTACAAGTTCATTAAGGGGATACTTAGTGAGGTTACGAAGCATCACTTGGGTGTGAGAAATATTTTCACCCTCATGAGGGATGTTTTTGTGATG
>NW_013743655.1:0-2686 GCF_000517525.1 Limulus polyphemus
CTCCTCTGTCCATCCATTCATCTTTCCTTGTAGCTCAAATTGTGCTCTATATGCTTCCCATGGTGCCTTCTCATCGAATTCCTGTGGCTTCCTTCGTACTAGATCACCTCTATTGCTGACACTCATGTCTGGAATATGACTTATGGCAGGTCTGCATTAGGGTTTAGCTACGGGTTCTGGAAGGGGCTTCCTGTTGTCAGGGGCTGATTAGGTCCTGTTTTTGAAAGACAGTAAATCGTCCTTTAATGTATTTAATTCACTTTAAAATTTACTAATATCTTCCATTTGTGTACTCTAGCTTTCTCTCAACTGTTTGAGACATTCTTCTGGTTTAGTTTCTTTCTCCTCCAACCACTACTATGGTCGATCTTCTTCTATATTTTCTCCTTCTTGTTTCTTTTCTTTTTCGTCCAACAACTGCTGTAATCTCTCTTGTTTATTTTGGTGTTCGAGCTGCCACTGTTGCAGGTTTACTTGCCACTGCTGTTGTCTCTCTTCTTGTTTCTTTTTTTTCCTCCAACAATTGGTGCAATCTCTTTTCTTGTCTCGTTCTTCTTGTTTCTTTTTTTTCTCCAACAATTGGTGCAATCTCTTTTCTTGTTTCTTGTCTCGTTCTTGTTGTTTCTTTTGCTGTTCTTGTATTGCTGCCATCAAATCTGCTAACTGTAGTTTTACTTGCCACTTCTTCTTTCCATCTCTGTTTTTGTTCTCTTTTCCATCCCACTCACTGACACCAATTTGTTGCTTATCCGCTCGTTTGATAATTTCCGGTATAAATTCTTTCCGAGGAACTCTAGCAATACATGTCTTTTCCTAATTAAAACTAGTTTATTCTTTCTTGATACAACTTTTTAGTACACAGAATTACCACAGTCACTTTAGACTTAACTACTTTTATAACACACGCTATAAATCATAGTGGTTCACACACTTTACTTACGGTGCCTACTGTTCGCTTGAATCAGTTATCTATATCTTCAATCTATCTGCATATCTATCTATCGCTGGCTTTATTTGCCGGGCTTATATACTAAAAAAAGAGGGCATCTAGCAAACACTGGGACATTCGCGGGGTTCCTCGATAAGTCATGAACCTTTTATGATCGTGCATGCTCCCAGTGCTGCGTGACTTCCGCTGTCATATCAGTAACAAAAATGATCTAAAGTTTATAGTTTTATGAAAACAGGATTTGATATTTCATGTTACGAGCTATGAAGAGTTAAAAAATTTCATTACCTGTTATAAAGGAGCAAAGATATTCTAAAGTATCTTGTTATATATTGATAAACAGAAGCTTAGGTGTTACAAGTTACAAAGTGACAAACAGAATCTAAAGTTTGGGGTTATGTGTTATACTTATACAATTGCTAATGCCACCCACTTGTTCCATCGCAGGGTGTAGCATAACTACGAGGAGGCGACGGAAAATCTGTTTGCATCTTCGATGATACAACTTTTTTCTGAAGACAAAAAAGTACCTTCGGTTGTTAAGTGCATCACACTGGCTTTCTAACTCTAAAAATGACAAAGGCAAGTCAGGCCCTTGTAAGACTTCAATATCAGTAACCAGAACCAGAGTGATGGCGACAGAGCTCGTCCATTAGTCCATTTCTTCAACAAAAGGTCATCCACCCTAAAGGTTGTACCGAAAATGACCTCATACGATATATGCTTCTGTGTTAAGCTAGGAAGTGATGTTAAAAATACTGCAGGAGATGCTCCAGAAGACGCTGAGGATATAACTTCTTACAAAAGGTGATTCTGGTAGAGGAGATTCCAATAGTCAAACGCCAGTATCAGAAGGTGGCAGCCAAGTGGATGGAAAAGGTCGGCTGGACCACTCCTACATCGAGATACAAGAAGAAGATACAATGTTTGTGGGACAGGCAGGCTAGCTGAAGCTAAAAAAAGTGTACTCATGAAGGTATTGAAGGCTGCCAATCAAAAGACGATAGCAATGCTGGAAGCTTTGTGTAGAAAATGAGTCTTGTTTGGTTTTGAATTTCGTGCAAAGCTACATGAGGGCTATCTGCACTAGCCATCCTCAATTTAGCAGTGAAAGATTAGAGGGCCACTAGTTTAGTAACGAATAATGGGATTGACCGTCACATTATAACGACCACCCCGGTTCAAAAGGGCGAGCATGTTTGGCGTGGCGGGGATTCGAATCCGCGACCCTCAGATTGCGAGTCAATATATTAGTATATATTTTCTTCAAAAATTGGAGTGTCCTCTTCTTTTCGCTCTCGCCTCTGGAGAACAGGGACCCAACAGTTTTTTTTTTCTTCTTCTTCTTTTTTTTTTGGAGTGGGGGAGCATTTTTTATCATTTGTATTTTATATTGAAAAGTAGAGTATTTTGTCTATTGATCATACCCTCCTTCTTTAACCCATGTGAGAGAAAAAAGAGAATTAAATAGTTTCTTGGTTAATGTATCCTGTAAATGTATATTAAATTTGACATGCCAGCTGCTCGCTTGCATATGAACACGTGTTTTGTAATTTCTCTTATGTATTGTTGCGTCACGTGACTAGTATCACGCCACTCCTTCTCTCGAACCTTAGTGAATTATCGGGAAACTACTAGATTGGGGGTAGTGTGGTATATATATAAGATGGTCACAACGTGACGAGACAATGAGTAATTGAACTGCAGTCAGAGAGTGTGCAATTTAACTCGAGCACG
>NW_013743656.1:0-3986 GCF_000517525.1 Limulus polyphemus
AAGTAACAATTAAATCAATACACTTACAGAAATATATACATGTAAAAGTAATCAATTAAATCAATACACTTACAGAAATATATACATGTAATAAGTAACAATTAAATCAATACACTTACAGAAATATATACATGTAAATAAGTAACAATTAAATCAATACACTTACAGAAATATATACATGTAATTCAATACACTTACAGAAATATATACATGTAATACTAAATAAACTTTAAGGATAAACTGGAGATAATGAAATATTAATGATTTCCATCCATCCAGATGGACAAATACCTTTCAAAAAAACATGTGAAGGAGAAGGATCTAAACATTCGTCCCCACTGCTTACAACCGATGAAGACAGCAGCAGTGACGGAGCCTTGTCACCTCCTCAGGAGACAAATGATCAATCACAGAGCAGGTTGGAGTTGCAGACATCATATGAATTAATCTTAAAATATTTAGAGCTCGATTCTAATACCTTTAAATTTTCAATTGATGGTTCTTGGTAATTTTGTTTCATATCATGTACAAATATTTTAAATTAGCATATTATTTTATTTTTTATCCTTTTCAGAGAGTGTTGTAAGCTTACATTACATTTTCACAAGGGTTAAGTTAAATTCAGGATGGGCCCGGCATGGCCAGGTGGTTAAGGCACTCGACTCGCAATCTGAGGGTCCGGGTTCAAATCCCTCTCACACCAAACATGCTCGCCCTTTCAGCCATGGGGGCGTTATAATGTGACGGTCAATCCCACTATTCTTTGGTAAAAGAGTAGCCCAAGAGTTGGTGGTGGGTGGTGATGACTAGCTGCCTTCCCTCTAGTCTTACACTGCTAAATTAGGAACGGCTAGTGCAGATAGCCATCATGTAGCTTTGTGCGAAATTCAGGATTGTTAATAGTGTGTTTAATAAAATATATAAAGATATTTTAAAAATGTTTTCAAACTAGACTCTTGTCTTGAATAAAATTCTAGGATAAGCCGAGAGGTCAGTAACTACTTCTTAAAGGTAGATGTTATGAAATTATTTGAAACAGGTTTCAGTATATAGCCGTTACAGCTGAGTAAAGGAAGTATATAAATAGTGTAATTTAATATTTTAGTTTGGAGATTGTCATCTAAGTTACCTGTAGCTCAAGAGAACTAATGATTTCCAGGGGAAAAATAACTTTAAAAATATCATTGAAATGTCAGTATGTGATATTCTTTTTTCTCGAACACCATTTTATTTAATTAATAAATCATAACTTGATAGCTTTCCATCTCTGGACACAAGTTCTCCATCTCCCACACTTGAGTCTCCAAGCTCTAACAAAACCACATCCATCTCGTCTCCCGGAAGTCTGGTCGCCTCTCCGTTATCCCTGCCGGCAGTATCTGCTACCAGTCCATCAGCAAATCTAAGCAGCACAGCCAGTTCCGTGACCATTTTGCCCAACCAATCTCTTTCACAGAGTCAGAACAAAGACAGTTCTAACAACAGTAGTAGTGGCAGCAACAAAAATCGGAAGAAATCTAAAGGAAAGTCTCAACCAAAAACCAGAACAATCAAATTCCATGAATATAAGGTAAGCAAATGTTTGTCAACAAACACAGAAGTTTGATGGAAATAATTGAAAACATTGTAAAAATATGACAGTTGTTAACAAACACAGAAGTTTGATGGAAATAATTGAAAACATTGTAAAAATATGACAGTTGTTAACAAACAAAGAAGTTTGATGGAAATAATTGAAAACATTGTGAAAATATCATGGGTATTTTTCTAGTTGATTTTATAAGATTTCTTTTGAATATTTGTGGAATTTTAACTCCAGGGTATATTATTTTTTTATAAAAATATGACAGTTGTTAAAAATATGACAGTTGTTAACAAACACAGAAGTTTGATGGAAATAATTGAAAACATCGTATTATTTTGGCAAACTCACTCCTTCCAAAAATTACTAAATTTCTTTGTCCCAGGAGTGTACTGTCTAGAGTATGTCCATGTATTTTGAATTAAACAGGAAGGTTTAAGCATGTCACTCAGACTTATAGGAGCATATATGGCATATATCTTCCACTATGCAACTGGTTACCCTTTTTTTATCTCTAAAAATCAAATAGCTTTGGTTGGTCTCAAAAATTTTAAATGTAGTTTTTGATTGGTCTGTTTTATTTATTTAAGAGTAAAATGTTACTTCTTCATCAAAATTAGTATCTCGGGTGATCGAAAACTAGTATCTCATATGTAATTAAAGTCACTATTTCATGTGTAAAATATATTTAAGTCAATAGAAGTTATAAGTGAACATTAAATAAAAGTACTCATTTGATGAAAATAATTGAAAACATCGTAAAAATATGACAGTTGTTAACAAACACAGAAGTTTGAGGGAAATAATTGAAAACATTGTAAAAATATGACAGTTGTTAACAAACAAAGAAGTTTGATGGAAATAATTGAAAACATTGTTTAACATCATCTGCTCTATGTTAAACAATACTGTGTAGAATACTGTTAACTTAATCTGCTCTAGGGGAAAGGATACTGTGTAGATTACTAATAAAATAACATTGATAAGATTCCTCTGCTATGTACATAATCTGATAAATGTTTATTCCCTGAACTATTATAATTGACACTTTATCTGTGGCCTTATTATTAACAGTAGACACTATGGTTGACAACAGTCTTCACGAGAAGCACAGGCAGCTGAAAAAAAGTCGGCTTGCAGATAATCTCAACAATCGCATCTCTCATCGTCCTGGACCTCTAGAGCTGATTGAAGGAAACATTCTTCAGGCTGATGAGAAACTGATACAAGCCGTGAAAGGTAAGATCAAACAGTTAGATGAGACAAAATTTCATCTACTTCCAAGAGTTTTATGAGAGATAAGATATTTTAACAGAACGGTTTGTTTGTGCCTTATACACAAAATCAGCAAACCTTTCGATCTTCTGTTTTAAACCTTTTTGCTGCTATTTTCACAGTTACTCATTGCTTATTAATTTCATTCATTGGTGTGTGTAGAAGAAAAGGGTGTTTATATGCCTGGGTGGAGGTGGGTGACAGTAATTATAAAAGATGTAATTTTCTATAATTTCATTCAAACAGTTTTTGATCGATTGTCCAATTTTTACTAAAAAAACAAAAATATGGTTATTGTTTTGGAAAATTGAAAAAAAGAAAATGTTGAGACTACCATACGATGCTAAAGTGAGGTAAATTGCATGGCCCTTTATTTAGTTCTATTTCATACACCATTAATCTTACAGTTACAATAGAGAACTAGTTTGTCTTGCAATTTTAACATCTGTCTCGTTTTAGTGTCCATTGTAGAGTGGTTTGACTACATCCAAGTCCTGATGTAGGAATTTGGCCTTTATAACAGAAGAGGATGGCCATACTAACGTTTCTATTATCAAAGTCTGTCTTATATCAGTTGAACCCTTTCTCACACTCAGTGGTACTACATGGTGGGGTGTTTAAACACAAGTCGAGAATTTTCAGTTCAGATGGTGGTGAGGTTTGGTTCTCAATGTGTTCTATGCATCAAAACACAAGTGGCGGCAGAAATTTCTGTAGTTCAGGATCAATAGGGTTTCTACCATCTCACTCTGACAGGATTTTTTAAAAACTTTCAAAAATGATGAAGATAACACTGTCGTCTCTTCACGTTTTAGCAGAGTAGCACAACTATAGAATGTACATAAAACTCAGAAGATCTGTGACTATGAATTTTGAGTGTTTACACTAAAGAAAGGGCTCGGCTCTTGGATTATCAGTATTCTACACAGTATTGTTTAACATAGAGCAGATTAAGTTAAATTCATAACATGCACAAAATCTTGAAAATTACTTGCCTTCAAGAATATGCTGGTGAATGAGTTCTTGACGGTCAGGTCGATGCTGTATCTTATTTTTAAGGATGTCTCCCATCTACAGAGAAGAAAATAACATTTACAGATTTGAAAATTTAATCTATGATGATTTAAAT
>NW_013743657.1:0-3829 GCF_000517525.1 Limulus polyphemus
CGAAACCCGGATTCGAGCATTGTTAGTCCGCAGACATACCGCTGTGTCACTGGAGAGGGGGAAAGAGTTGACACAAAGAAAGTCCTATTATCTCCACTTCACATAAAACTGGGCTTGATGAAGCAGTTTGTAAAGGCTTTACACAAAGATGGCGACGGTTTCAAGTATCTATGTGGGCAATTCCCAGATCTTTTAGAAGCGAAACTTAAAGAACGGATTTTTGTTGGGACTCAGATTAGGAAATTGACTGCGGATGAACAGTTCGAAAAGACAATGAGGAAAGTTGAAATAGAAGCTTGAATTGAGTTTAAAGATGTTACTGGTAAATTTTAAGGAAACAACAAGGACCCAAGTTATGAAAATATTGTCAATAATATGATCGATAAATTCAAATATTTGGGTTGTAATATGAGCTTCAAAGTTCATTTCTTACACTCACATATTGACTATTTCCCTGACAATCTCGGTGCTGTCAGCGAGGAACAAGGGGGAAAGGTTTCATCAAGACATCAGGGAAATGGAGAGGAGGTATCAGGGAAGGTGGGACACCAGCATGATGGCTGATTACTGCTGGTCATTGAAACGTGATGCTCTAGACGCGATACATAAAATAAAGACCACAACACGCAGTTTTGAGACTAAAAGACGTAGATTTCACAAAAAAATCAGGATGAGCGAGAATGCTTGTTCGTTTGACATCAATATTCTTCCATTTTCTTCAGTTTGTTTGTATTTTTGTTAACAAACATAATAATAAAAAATGTTCATTGTGGTAAACGAAATAATAATTTGATCTAAGTAAGCCCTTTTGTTTCCGATTTGTAAAAAAAAAATCCTTACGTTATAGAAAAAAATGAATATTATTTTCGAAATCTGCGTAGCTGAAATATAGAAAATTCGTTGTTCAGACCAAAACAACTTTTATGAAGTTTACATTCGCAGGCCTGTGTAATCATGAAATAATGCCCTGACATATCGTGTTTTTATTTTACCTGAAATGATTTTAAAAACTTCTAAAAGGTGTGTAGATGTTACAAGCAATATTTTCAATTCAATAACGTATAGATTTTCCCTCACTAAATGTTCAAAACATCGCAAGTTCCGGCTCCCTGGATCCTGCTGAGGCCGTCTCCAGCCTCCAACCTTACATTCTCCGATCTCCGGATACTTTCTTGTGATCAGTGGCTGAAAACCACGGAAATATTTATCTTAATTATTCCAAAAATTGGACCTAGCTAGTAATAAATCATCACAGAAATTATTACTTGTTTGAGTTGCCTTCAGAATTTCTTGTGGACTTTTCAAAAGTTAGAGATTTATAGTTTAGTTCTTTAAAATCAATGTCTTCGGCTCACGAAATTTTGGTTCAAATAATTAGTTTAGGAGAACGTTAAGCAACGTAAGATCATAATTATTGGTTTATATTGTGCAGTTATTGTACAGTTCTCCACTCTAACTTTCTCCATATTGTACAGTTGTTGCTTATTGTTGCACGAACCAGATGTATCTAAGTGTTTAAGTCAGCTATTTATCTAAATTTTACAGTATGAAGCGGTAAAAGTTATAGAGATTTAGTAAGAGAACAAACAGATAACTATTTAAAACAACACTGCCCAATCCAAGTTCGTCATTTATTTTTTTAAAACAATAATAATAATATTAAATTAAAATCATTTGCTTATAAATTCATCAAAATAGTTCTGGCTGTTTGACAAACGGATATCCATCGGCAAAGAGCTGATTTTACCTCCGCCAGATTCTTTCGAAGGCCACTCGGCATGGTGGACGGCCTTCGTCGACGACGTCATCCAACCCTCCTGCAGGAGTTCGTCCCATCGACGAGGGCTATATGTTCATTGGTGTTCCTCTCACCGGAACGACAGATGACTATTTTACATGAAAAGCACGATCATCCGACTTCCGGAGAGACCAGAAGAAGCAAGCCCCATTGGTAACTTCAAATTACAGCCCGACTCAGCTCCAGTCTACCATTGGACAAATCTGTGCAACTAAATAGATAATAATAATAATGACTGTGATTATAACACAGTTTTCGGGTCAGCTGGAATATATGTGGCCAGGATATGCACCTCATGTTTTTCCCACGAACTTTCCTTTCGTACACTCGCTGCTTCAGGGAGTGACTGTTAAAGTTATGTTCTGGCTATTGGTGACAACACACGGTTTGGAGCTGCTTGGAACTGTTCGTGGGACAAGAACTGACGCTACTAGTTACCAGATAACTGTAGTAACTCAGCTCGTGTAACAATCTACAAGTTGCTTTAAAACCAGTTCGTCCCATTTTTTTTTTCGTCATCTTGCCCTTCACCACAAGAACATCTTATTCAATGTCAGGCACCTATTCGTGGCCCCTCATAAATCCCCAGCGGTGGGTGTACGGGTTTCCTACCTATCCAGGTAAGTGAAAAAAATAGAATAATTTCACACCTGTACGGTAGATCAGATCACATGATTAATTCGACTACTTTCACCACTTTTATAGGAGTTATGCATGACTATTTGTATATAGCCGTGCCATGTTTATCCCAGTTATCTAATCAATACACTGGTATATTACACTAAGCCGTGCCATCTTTATCCCAGTTATCTAATCAGTATACCAGTATAGTGTATAAAGCCGTGACATATTTATCCCTGTTGTCTAATCGGCATTGTGTATAAAGCTCTTTATACACTATACTGGTATACTGATTAGATAATGGGATAAAGATGGCACGGCTTAGTGTAATATACCAGTGTATTGATTAGATAACTGGGATAAACATGGCACTCGTGACATCTTTATCCCAGTTATCTAATCAGTATACCAGTATAGTGTATAAAGCCGTGACATCTTTATCCCTGTTGTCTAATCGGTATAGTGTATATAGCCGTGCCATGTTTATCCCAGTTATCTAATCAAAACACTGGCATACTGCACTAAGACGTGCCATCTTAATCTTAGTTAACTAATATGTGTACCGGTATTTTGTACTAAGCCGTGCCATCTTTATCCCAATTATTTAATCACTATGCTGATATATTATATTACGACCTGCAATATTTATGTCGCTTATATAATCAACATGCTAGTATTTGTTATCAGGATTTGAAATCTATCGAAGTAATCCGTTAATAGGGGAGAATTGAAGGTTTTCTATTCTACGTTGAATTTAGATAAAGAATAATTTGTTTGTCATTAAGCACAAAGTTACACAATGTGCTTATCACAAGTATTGAAACCCAATTTTTAGCGTAGTAAGCCTGCAGACTTACCGCTGAGACATTAGGGGAAAGGAGGGTCGCTAAGGAATAATGTCAACAGTTGTATTTAAAATCTAAGGAATAATGTCAACAGTTCTATTTAAAATCTAAGGAATAATGTCAACAGTTCTATTTAGAATCTAAGGAATAATGTCAACAGTTGTATTTAAAATCTAAGGAATAATGTCAACAGTTCTATTTAAAATCTAAGGAATAATGTCAACAGTTCTATTTAAAATCTAAGGAATAATGCCAACAGTTCTATTTAAAATCCCTTAGATTTTAAATAGAACTGTTGACATTATTCCTTAAAATAATGTCAGCAGTTCTATTTAAAATCTAAGGAATAATGTCAACAGTTCTATTTAAAATCTAAGGAATAACGCCAACAGTTGTATTTAAAATCTAAGGAATAATGTCAACAGTTCTATTTAAAATCTAAGGAATAATGTCAACAGTTCTATTTAGAATCTAAGGAATAATGTCAACAGTTGTATTTAAAATCTAAGGAATAATGTCAACAGTTCTATTTAAAATCTAAGGAATAATGTCAACAGTTCTATTT
>NW_013743658.1:0-3191 GCF_000517525.1 Limulus polyphemus
ACCTAAGAACAGAAAAGGGTTTCTGATAAATAGATGTTTCTAAATTACCTTGTTAATTCCTTTTTTATAATACATCTCGGAAAGGCAAGTTATTATTTTTCTTAGTTTCGTAAGTGAATTGTATACTAAAGCCATAGAATGATACAAAATGTAAATCTGATATTTGGATAAGATATGTAGATAACACATTCTTGGTGTGGAGATATGGTAGTAAAACATTAACTGGGTTTGAATGCTATTTGCATAGTATAGAACCATCTGTACAATTTACTTACGAAACTAAGAAAAATAATAACTTGTCTTTCCGAGATGTATTAGAAAAAAAGAATTAACAAGGTAATTTAGAAACAAACTTCTTGTGTGATCTGTATATGGATGTATTTGTTTCAAACTTAGTTAATCTTTCCGTAAAATGTTGCTCGTTTCTTAATTTTTCTGCTTAGCTTGTACTTTTTAATTAAATATTTCTTACGTTTTTTTCAACAATTTTAACCTCATGTCAAATTGTACAGCCCAACCCACCATTGAACCGTTTATCTCCCTACGTCTATGCTTACTTCTCATACTGAATTTCGAGACAGTGCATTAACTAAGACCAGGTGGTTAGGGCGCTCGACTCTCAATCTGAAGGTTGCGGGTTGAAATCCTTCTCAACTCAAACATACTTGTTCTTTCAGCCGTGGGGCGTTACAATGTTACGATAACTCCCACTATTCGTTAGTAAAAGAGTAGCTCAAGAGTAGTTACCTTCCCTTTAGTTTTACACTGCTAAATGTGGGACTGTTAGCGCAAATATCCCTAGTGTAGCTTTGCCCGAAATTCAGAACAAACAAACTGTGTTTCATGTTTACTATTTGTAAGCACGGTCAAAGTTAATTACTTTTCTACGTTAGTACTGTGACCTGACTCCCTGGTATGAAATGTTCTTTCCATCAGACTTTGTATTGTTGTTTTCTGTGTACTTTCTTTCACTAAACTGTAAACATTACAGACTGAAATATTCAACTGTTTATTCACTTACAGTTTATTGATTGTAAAAAAACTATTCTACGGGCTGTCTAGTATTCTACTTCACAAAATAAAAACTACACCAGATATCAGAAGTTTCTGTAAACATTACTTATAAAATACATAATCCAAGATGTTAAGTGTCTTGTAAATTCCTGGTCAGGTTATCTGCATGTAAAATAAAGATAGCCCATTGTGTAGCTTTGTGCTTAATTACAAACGAACTGAAATACTGTAACGTTACGTTGACAGCATTCTGTTAAACTATCTATTAATCTTCTTGGAGCACAGGAATGTATTTGTTATGGCAGTGGGGGAGCAGGATACCTCCCCAAACATTACAGAATATACTATAATCACATATATGAAGATCGGCGTTTTATTGACACACTAATAAAAGTAGAACCAAACAACTAATTTTAAACTGTTGACACAGCTCCTCCACCCAGAATACTATCATATGGTGGCTGAGTTTGGGTATATAAATAATAAAACCAGTTACTTTTAAAGAAATTAGTATTAATCCTTATAGAGTTGAACCAACATCCTTCTAACCTATCATCAACTAGCTATATTTTATTAAAACAGAATTTTAACTAAGATTCAAAAGTGCATAGCTAGGTGAAATATAAGTACTGTTACGTCTCCGTTCGTTAGTTAATTTTCCGTAAATTCGCTCTGAAGAAACTTTCGCGACACAAGTCCTTTCTTAAATAAAACTGGTTTATTCTTTCTGAATATAACTTTGCGATACACTTAATCTCAACAGTCGCGCTATAACAAACGTCTCACGTGCTCGACTTCAACAATACTCAGTTCAATTACACACTCTCTGACTGCAGTTCAATTACTCATTACACTGTTGTCCCGTCACGTTGTGAACGTCTTATATATACCAGAATACCCGCAATCTAGTAATCTCTCGATAATTCACGAAGGTTCCAGAAGGACGTGGCGTGATACTAGTCACGTGACCTCGCTGACGCAACACTGCCCCTCCTTAGTATTGTTCGTCCCGAACAATAGCCAATTACATTAAACAAATAATAATTAACAATAACTTAATTAAATCTACAGAATTACAAACACAAAATTACAATTCAACAAAGTCTCTTAATTTTACGGGACATATCTTCTTCCGTACAGGTCTCCGTCTCTTTGGCTTCTGCTTCACATGGGGTTCATCTACTTCATCAGGAAATGTTCTATCGTCGATAACAGTCACATCAGTGGTAGTAACTTCATCAAGAGGTTCACCGTTTCCCTTCTCAAAATGAGTAGAGTTTCTTCTTCGACGGTGGCTTCTTCAGGTGGAACGTCTTCAGCAGCGTCATTTGTTCTGTTGTCCACTTCATCTTAACTGAAATGTCCTGGACCGTGATAACGCCAAAGCCTGTTGGCATGCACCACTTTTGGCTTACCTCGCCGACCACATTTTACCCGGAAAGTCACGTCTGAGAGACGATCCATTATGTCATATGGGCCTTCCCATGGAGAAGACAACTTAGGAGACTTCCCTTTAGTCTTCCTGGGATTATACTACCACACCTTGTCTCCTGGTTCAAAGCTGTCTTCAGTAGATTTCTTATCATAAGATAGCTTCATCGAATCAGCAGAGGTTTTCAAATTTGAACGCACTTGATGGTGAATATCATCCATCCTTTCCGATAACACTTCCACAAACTCTGACACATTCACAGGCAACTCTTCATAAGGTGGGCGTCCCTTATGCTTGGGTCCTCTTTTAGCACTACATGTACTGCATGTCCTGCGCCATTCTTCCACATCTTGCCTCATACCTATCCAGTATAATCTTTGGTGTAGGTGACTCAATGTCTTCCTAATTCCGAGATGTCCTCCTATCAAATTATCATGGAATTGACGCAGCACAACTTCCCGTAACTTCCTCGGTATAACTGTTTGCCAAGTCGTCAATTTCCCATCTGTAGGTTCCCATCTCCTGAGAAGAATACCATCTTCAAGCTTTAACTGGTCCCATTGCGCCCAATAGTGCTTTGTCACAGGGCTTAGACTAGACACCTTCTCCCAAGCTGGGCGCAAAACACTTCTTTTTAGAAAATTAATTATTGGCTTCAAATCTTTGATATCTATATTTTGTTCCACTTCATCATCATGAACTCTTTCAGTAGGCTTGACTTCAGATTGATGGCACCTAATTAGTA
>NW_013743659.1:0-1860 GCF_000517525.1 Limulus polyphemus
GAAACCGAACACCTATTAGTTATGTTGTGTTAAGATTTATTAATTATCTTGGAATGGTACTAAATAAATTGAGTATCCCAACCATTCAGTCCAAAGGCTAATATTAGTTAAAATATAAATGAACGAACAATGAAAGAAAGTAAAACAACTCAAAGAACTCGAAACTTCAGGTTCCACCGAGATTTGAACTCGGATCGCTGGATTCAGAGTCCAGAGTACTAACCATTACACCTTAGAACCATGTAAATATTTTGTTAATGCCATTGTAGATATCATTAAACAGAGTAGAAATGATACAATAATCCTTACACTCTTTTAAAGTCAAAATAGTTTTAAAGCAAAGAAATTTGTGTTTCATGAACTTCTGTCCACTGAATGTTTTTGATTTTATATATCCGGTAAAGACTTTCCAAAATAAACGTTACAATATTTGTTTTCTTCTTTGAAAACATATTCACAACACTGTGTTGTAATGAGTCTCAGTATCACATATAGGAAATGATAATGACAGTTTATACTTAAATGTAATTAAGATAAAAGTAACGAGGAACACAATAAGTGTTCAAGCAAATCGCGTTATAAAAGACACCTAAGATTGGTTAACATCTTTTTTCTCTCCAAGAAAGGGTTTTCAATAGTAATGAGTATAAGTAAGGAATAGTGTAACTGTGACTTGTAATATCGAACAACAATGAAGTCGTAATTATAAATTTAAATTAACAAAGATTTTAATTATTTAGTATCAAATTCTTAATACTGTATTTGCATATTAAGATTCTTAATATTTTTATTAAATATGATCTTAATTATTTTTTAAATCTCTTCTAATTAACTTGCATAATAAATTTTAAATACATTGGCAAATTACAAAAATTGCTTAATCAAATAACTTATCAGGAAAAACTTTTAAACCAATTGCGTAATAACGTAATTTAATGTCATGAGCTATTTACATTTAGTTTGTCATGTTTATATACATGTCAAAAAATTTTGAAAAATTATTATCTTTCTAAAACTTTTTTGGTAGACTATTCAATGTGGAAAGAAACAATTGTTTTTCATTTTCAGATCCTATTTTCTTCACCCCTCGTTACGGCTACTAAGAAAAGAAAAGTAGATGCTTCAATGAAGAATGGGGAGAAAAGTACTTCTTTGTGGAAACAAACAACCAGAAAGCTAGTTACATGATATGCAACGAAAGTGTTGCATTTTGAAAGAGTACAATCTTCGGCATCACCATGAAACAAAACATCTGTCAACATATTCGAAGTTTTCTGGAAAGTTGCGTTCTGAGAAATTTGAGTTCATGAAACGTACTTTGGAATCTCAAAGGAATATCTTCACGAGAATGTTTGCTGAAAATGAATTTGTCACTCCTACAAGCTACAAAATAGTGAATAAGATGGCATAGCGAGGAAAACTGTTTACTGACGGCAACTTCATCAAAGAGTGTATGGTGGAAGCAGTAAATGACTTGTGTCCTGAGAAAGCCGATTTGTTTGGAAGTATCAGCCTTTCAGCAAGTTCAGTTGTGCGGAGAACAGAAGAACTTGGAGAGAAGATGGTTTTCCAGATACGCGAGAAAGCTTGAAACATCTTGTGGTATTCTCTGGTGCTGGATGAGTCTACTGATCTCTCGAGTACGTCACAACTTCTCGTGTTCATTCGTGGTGTTGATTTGGAGTTTCATATAACAGAAAAGTTGGCATCCGTTTGCAGCATGCACGGAACAACAACTGGAGAAGACATTTTCATGGAAGTGCAGAAGACATTGCTAGGCTATAACCTTCAGTGGAATCAGCTTCAATATGTTACAGTTGATGGACGCAAAAACATGGCTGGAGTGAGGAAGGGTCTGGT
>NW_013743660.1:0-2678 GCF_000517525.1 Limulus polyphemus
CGCTTTAAATTCTCATTCATACCTCACTAATTATTTATTCATATTTATAAATAATGTACACGTTTCTAGATACTAGTCCCCCGATGAAACAGCAGTAAGTTTACGGAATTACAACGTTAAAACCCAGGGTTCGATTCCCATCAGTGGGCACAGCAGATAGCCCCATGTGTCTTTGCTTCTAGAAACTGCCCAAATAACTATATTCCTGATGTCATCGATATGACGAACGAACTCTCAAACAATCAAATTATAACATTGAAAATATGTAGCTTACGACATTGCCCTTCCTTTCTTGGATTGTGAAGTCCTTTGAATAATCCTAATACACAAATAAAACTGTCCACTTAAGTCTTCTTAATGGTTTCTCTCCTGGGACTCATGAAAAATCCTTTTGTCCCTTATCGCCACTTTCCGTCTTGTCATTAGGATAATCCTCGGTAAATGTTCGAGTGAATCCACTGGTGGTTCTATCTTTGGTGATCCTCTGTAAGTGGTCTCGACAGGTACTCTGGACTCTTCCACTCTCTTTCTACTGGCAAATTCTTCTATCTGTAGTTATCCAGTTGATCTTTCTCTTACCAATACACATTACTGTGCAAAAGTGTTAAGACAAAGTCAAAAATTAGATTTCAGGCTACTTTCAAAGAACAGTGGAAGGTAAATCACAGGTGAAACATCAAATTTTTATTAATCTTCATATTTAGTACAACAGAAACTCAGTGGAAGTGCTTGAGTTCAGCAAACAGTTAATATTTTGTGCCCCCCTTTTGTTTTAATAACTGCAGACAGTCTTTCTGGCATAGTTGCAAAATATTCAATCAAAGTGTCCATCATATGGATTTTACTCCAAATGTCTCTAATACACCCCCTAAAGTTTCTTTGGAAGTAACTTTTGATTTATCAATTTTGATCTATCAAATCCCAGATCTGCTCAATTGAATTAAGATCGGGCTCTGTGGGGCCATTGCATCATTTGAATGACTCCAACAGCTTCTTACTTAGCTAAGTAATTTCTGCATAGGTTGAATAAGTGTTTATGGTCATTATCTTCTTGGTAGTAGAATCCTTTACCAATAATACGCAAATCACTGGGTAAACCATAACAGATCAGTATCTGATGGTACTTGCACTGGTCCATTATTCCATCTATTTTGCAAATATTTCCTGTCGCCTCGGCAGAAAAACACCCCCAAACCATCACACTGCCTCCTCCATGCTTCATGGTAGGTGTTATGCATTGAGGTAAGTATCTTTCATCTTTCTTCCGCCAGTCGTACAACCTACGCTTTCAACCAAATATTTCAAACTTGGACTCATACGTCCATAACACCCTTTTCCAATAATCAACAATACAGTGTTTGTACTTTTTATCAAATTTCCGTCTCTTGACAAAACTTGGAGATCGAAGTAAAGGTTTTTTTAACTGCTACACGACTAAATATTCCATTCTAGTTGAGTCGTCTTGATACTGTATATCTGAATACTTTTCTGTCATTTAGTACATGGTAGTTTATCTCATGCTTGAGATCAGTGGCAATCTTCCTTTTGTCCCGAAAGCTGCATAAACGAAGATACTTAAGATCAGTATCATTGAGTTTAGGTGTTCTGCCTTTTCCTTTCCTATTTTTCTAATTTACTCGTCTTGGTCTTACAATCTTTGGGGAGCATTTCAAGTCTGCAGCAATTTGTCGGAGAGACCAACCAGCATCACGTAAAGCTTTTATGTGAACTCTCTTCTTTACTGACAATTCTCTAAGCTATTGGGGCTGTGGCATGACAAACAAACTTAATATATAGTGTTAAACGTTTTTATCAAGGTTTATTTGTGGAGTGCAGTACGTTCATTCAAGCAAAACCCTTATGACATGTCCTTGGTACAAGTATATGGGAATTATAAAGAATTATAAAGATTCTCATCAACACGTTGTACATTTGCTGTTATGTTAAACTTATATTAAAGTTTTTCTTCATTACCCATTCAAGCCGTCTCCAGCCATTATTAGTCTCAAAGTGGACTCCTCGTCATCGAATTCCAAGTATTTTTTCTCCATTTATTGAGAGATAACTGAAGTTCCAAGTATTTTTCCTTATTATTTGTTTCTCCATCTATTGAGAGATAACTGAAGTTCCAAGTATTTTTCCTTATTATTTGTTTCTCCATCTATTAAGAGATAACTGAACTTCCAAGTATTTTTTCTTATTTTTTCCTAACATAGATACCACAGCTGAATTAAACATAATCTATTTTTGGATTAATTTGGAGGCCAGCGAAGCTGTAAGGTTCTTCGTGGATGGTACAAGTACCCCGGCGCACTGGACTAACGTTTGGGGAGATTTCCAAAATCCACGCTTTCCAACTTCACCCCAGGTTACTGTATGTGCATACAATCATAACCCCATACCGAGGTCAGAGGATTAATGGGGAGGACATCATATGGATAACTGAACTTCCAAGTATTTTTTCTTAATTTTTTTTCCATCTACTGAGAGATAACTGAACTTCCAAGTATTTTTTCTTAATTTGTTTCGGCATCTACTGAGAGATAACTGAACTTCCAAGTATTTATTCTTAATTTTGCTCCATCTATTGAGAGATAACTGAACTCCAAGTAAATTTTCTCCATCTATTGAGAGATAACGTGTACTTCCAAGTAATTTTTTCTTAGTTTTTTCTCCAT
>NW_013743661.1:0-2678 GCF_000517525.1 Limulus polyphemus
ACTAAATTAAGGACGGCTAGCGCAGAAATTCAAAAACAAATACATCAGATAATGTTACAAATAGAAACATTTTGTCAAGAAATTCACAAACTTGGTTTTATTTCTACATATCTATTTCTAACGATGATATAGTATATTAGTAAAACTAACGAAACGTGTGGGCCTTCATTTAAGTTAAAATATCTTAGACATTTAATTACAAATTGTTTTCTTTTTAAGTATTGGAATTTTCCTGGCTGTCTGTTATTGTAAGATGATGGCAAAGACTAGCCGTAATGGTAGAGTTAAGGATTTCGAGCTGGATCCGAACCTTTGCGATACCACAAAATTATAATCGAACTTTAAACTGTAGATGCGGTGTAAGAATGACTGCCAGTATTTTAATTCTGATAAGGAGTGGTAGGATGTTGTTGAATGGCTGCCTTCTCTCTGGTTTGTTTGAATTTATGCACAAAGCTACACAATGGGAGCTATCTGTGCTCTGCCCACCACGGGTATCGAAACCCGGTTTCTAGAGTTGTAAGTCAGTAGACATACCACTGTGCCACTGGGGGGGGCTTCTCTCTGGTCAGTAGCTCAAAATTGTACTCGACTCGCAATCTGAGGGTCGCGGGTTCGAATCCCCGTCCCACCAAACATGCTCGCCCTTTCAGATGTGGGGCGTTATAATGTTACGGTCAATCCCACTATTCGTTGGTAAGAGAGTAGCCCAAGAGCTGGCGGTGGGTGGTGATGAGTAACTGCCTTCCCACTGTTAAATTAGGGATGGCTAGCACAGATAGCCCTCGTGTAGCTTTGCGCGAAATTCAAAACAAAAATATGCTGCTACATTTGTAGCAACAGATAGGCTTAGAAGCTGCGCAATATATATACTAAATAGAATACTGCAAAACGATATGAATTTTGCGCACCGTTTCCTTAAAAATACATATTGTTGTATAATACGTCTTGTTTCATTATCTTATAACTTTAAGGAGTTGAATATTGAGTCTGACAGGTTCAGTACCTGAATAACGATTTAAGACGAGTTCATCAAGACCTAGAGTGAACAAAAGGAGAGGCTTAACGAATCTTCTTCATTCTATTGGATTTTTAATGCAATGGATTTAATGCTCTTTTTATATTGTGTGGTAACGCATCCCCGAGAGCTCAGGAGGTAATCACGAATTCATTGGAAACGAACGATACTCTCTAGTCTTGTAGCAAGCAAAACGAACAACATTGTTTTCTCTTAGGCCTATTACACAGTTCTGAAACCAGGTCGCCTGGCGTTTTTCTAAATCACTACTTGGGTCTATTAAATAAGTTTGTATAACTTTATGCTAAAGTAGACAGTGCTATTGAACATTGGTTAATTCACTAATGAAATTAAGCAGTCAATTAACACGTGTTTATAAGAAAAACTTAGCAAACTTTTCACAGTAAACTAGTAGGTAGTCTTAACTCACAGGTTTCCTCATATGTCGGTTTCCAAAAAACAACAACTATAAATCAAAAAATTAATTTTATTAAGATCATATAACTCACGAACCATCATAAAACGCACCACAACAAAATGGTTGTAATTTTTTTGTTTTAGAGTTTTGATTTGGTTTGGCCGTTATCAAGCACAAATCTACACTATCTGTACTCTATCCCACCACGGGTATCGAAACCAGATTTTCAGCATCGTAAGCGTGCAGACGTTTCAATGGGCCACTAGATGGCGCTGTTGAAGGGAGAGTCCTGTTCAGATTAGAAATAAATTAAAATGCTCATACGGAAACATCCTTTCCCATTGATTAGCTGAATTTTATTTTCAAATGTATGGCAAAGATTTCAGATTTTCCAAGAATAATTTTATTTGGACGTTGAATATTCACAAGAGCTGTTATATAATAACTACTCCATCATTTCCCAGGATCACTGTATTCTATTGCATATCATGTGTCAGTCTTTTTCTTGTAAAGAATTTCAGCATTATACCACGAGCTTCAGGCACTTTCAATACTGCGTCTTAAGCCTAGTTTCAATGTTGTTTTTTTCCTCCATCTGTTCTTGTTGTTCAAACTCTTTTTTTTTTTTGCGAACAGGTGTTGAAAATATTTTCTTTCAGCAATGATTCTCTACATATAAATTTTAAATGTATTTGGTTTTTGCTCTTTTTTCTTTCTTTTCGTTTAACACATAACTACATATTTTCTATCTTGCACTCTGCTCACCTGAAATATTCGAGAGCTGGATGTTAGAGTTGTAAGTCGAAGTCCATAAACTTACCACGGATTCATCGGGAATCTTATATGGTTATTCTTATAACGACACGTTCTAATTCAATGTTGTTTTACCCAGTAAATATTGTTAACTCAAAAACTGATATCTTCACAGTAAAAACAAAACAAAATTTGCGCATTTTCTGCGTTTCATTTTTGGATTCTCCCATGGAGAGGTTACATCTCTACTTATACATTTTTTTTATGGTTGGTATTTACAGAAACATAAAGCATTCGGAAGCTAACTATCATTTCAACATTGGAATCCGGAATATTCTTTCCATTTTATTATATTTCTTGCTAATAAAATTTCTTGGAGGTGTAAGAAGGACGATAGATTCTAATATTTTCCGTGATATTTCGGTTACTACAACGCAACTAAACGTAGTGGATTTCTGCAGATTTCACAAAACATAACAGCGAAAAACA
>NW_013743662.1:0-1704 GCF_000517525.1 Limulus polyphemus
GTTGTATCTAACCTGGTACTGGCAGGGTTTGTTGTTAGTCTTTAATGTGATGTTGAATCTAACCGGAACTTTGCAGGTGTTGTTGTTAGTCTTTAATGTCTTGTTGAATCTAACTTGGTACTGGCAAAGGTTGTAGTAAATATCAAATGTGTTGTTGTATCTATTCTGGTACTGGCACGGGTTGTTGAAAGTCTTAAATGTGTTGATGTATCTAACCTGGTATTGGCACGGGTTGTTGTAAGTATTTAATGTGTTTTGTATCTAACTTGGTTTTGGCAGGGGGTTGTTGAAAGTCTTTAATGTATTGTTGTATCTAAGCTGGTACTAGCATGGATTGTTGAAAGTCTTTAATGTATTGTTGTATCTTACCTGGTATTGGCACTGGATGTTGAAAGTATTTAATGTGTTGTTGTATCTAACCTGGTACTAGCATAGGTTGTCAATAGTCTTTCATGTGTTGTTGTATCTAACCTAGTACTGGCAAGAGTTGTGGAAAGTATTTAATGTGTTGTTGTATCTAACCATGTACTGGCACGGGTTGTGGTAAATCTTTAATACATTGCTGTAACTAACCGGGTACTGGCAAAGGTTGTTGTAACTATTTAATTTGTTTTTGTAACAAGCCTGGTACCTGTCGGGGCAGTTTTAATAATGTATTGTGTTGTTGTGTCTAACCTGGTACTGGCACGAATTGTTGAAAGTCTCTAATGTGTTGTTGTATCTAACATGCTACTTACAAGGGTTCTTGAAAGTATTTAATGTGCTGTTGTATCTAACCTAGTATTGGCAGGGTTTGTTGTTAGTCTTTAATGTGATGTTGAATCTAACCGGAACTTTGCAGGTGTTGTTGTTAGCCTTTAATGTCTTGTTGAATCTAACTTGCTACTTACAAGGGTTCTTGAAAGTATTTAATGTGCTGTTGTATATAATCTGGTATTGGCACGGGTTTTTGAAAGTCTTTAATGTGTTGTTGTATATAACCTAGGATTGGCAGGAGTTGTTATAAGTCTTTATTGTGTTGTTGTTTCTAGCCTTGAACGGGCAGGGGTTGTTGTAAGTCTTTAATGTGTTGTTGTATCTAACCTTGTACTGGCAGGAGTTGTTGTAAGTATCTAATGTGTTTTTGTATCTAACCTGATACTGGCAGGAGTTGTTGTAAGTATTTTATGTAGTTTTGTATCTAACCTGGTAATTGCAAGGGTTGTTTTTAAGTCTTCAATGTGTTGATGTATCTAACCTGGTAATTGCAAAGGTTGTTTTTAAGTCTTCAATGTGTTGTTGTATCTAACCTGGTACTGGCAGGAGTTGTTGTAAGTCTTTAATGTGTTGTTGTATCTAACCTGGTACTGGCACGGGTTGTTGAAAGTCTTTAATGTAATGTTGTATCTAACCTGGTACTGGCAGGAGTTGTTGTAAGTATTTAATGTCTTGTTGAATCTAACTTGCTACTTACAAGGGTTCTTGAAAGTATTTAATGTGCTGTTGTATCTAATCTGGTATTGGCACGGGTTGTTGAAAGTCTTTAATGTAATGTTGTATCTAACCTGGTACTGGCAGGAGTTGTTGTAAGTATTTAATGTCTTGTTGAATCAAACTTGCTACTTACAAGGGTTCTTGAAAGTATTTAATGTGCTGTTGTATCTAATCTGGTATTGGCACGGGTTTTTGAAAGTCTTTAATGTGTTGTTGTATATAACCTAGGGT
>NW_013743663.1:0-5684 GCF_000517525.1 Limulus polyphemus
TTTGAAGTTTAAGTGTTATACACATGTAGATCATGATTATGGAATTTCTTATTTTACACTGCTATATGTTAACAAGACTATCTACTTTTAGGTGACATTTTACAAGTTAAATGTTCTTTTTTTCTATTTTTGTTACTTGGAATGAGATAAGTTAATTAATGAGTAGGTGTATTTAGTAACATTCTATTCTGACATGATATCTTACCCCCTCCCTTGACTTGTACTTCCCTCTATCGGCACAAATTTTCACTCACTACTAGTCTTGTTACTTCCACTTATTACTGTATACTAACCTGCAAATGATCATGCAGCAACCCCCCACCAAAAGGAGTTCAACACTGCCCCTATCACCCTCTCTAATCATGCACATGTTACCCTATCACCCTCTCTAATCATGCACATGTTAATTACTTCTTGATTGGCAGTTCTACTGATTATACATGTTTTTCACTCAAGGTTTAATTAACCTATCCACACATGACTATGACTGCTCTTATTGTGGTAGCAAAATTCCCGACCACATCTAATGGGTTGATGCTATGATTCTCAGCCAATGAAGTGATGGCTCTGATCTGTTGGGAGTTGACTACTTTCATTTTACAATTAGAACACACTGATGATTGTCCTAACACATTTTTCAGAGATCATTTAGTTTTGGATTTGGACAGCCTTTTTTTCACCTCTTCTGAATATGCCTCTTAGTCATGTGTCCTTATGGGAGACTTGCCCAGACCTTTTTCCTCTTTGGTGGATTTGTTATTCAGGTATGTTATGTTCTGTACTTTGTCAGTTCAAGGCTCTCCAAGCGTATACGACACATACTGCTCCCTTCCGTGTTTCCTGAGTCTGTTTATTTCTTCCAGGAAATCCTAACCTCTCCTATGAACTTTTCCCATCACTCTTCTGAGTTGAATTCACAAGTTCATTTGCCTAGCATTTTCTTCCCTTTCTTCTATGATTGTTGCCTTTTCATGTTTTCTTCCCATCAAATCCGTTACCTTATCATGACCCTGGCTGCATCTTCTCTTATTGGACATCATCGGTGCTGCAACTGTATATCTGTTGTAAGTATTCTCTTCATTTTTCATTCCAGGGGCCTTCATCGCATATGTGAATCTCACTCTTCACTGAAAATACTAGATGATTGTGACATTGAGAATCTTCTTACCATGGACCTAATATACCATTCCAGATGCTGCCAGTATTGGTTGATCAACTCCGTCCAATATGTCCTCTATACATTCATATAAAATGTAGAAATGAAACAAATAACGTGTCACTAGGTCATTTTCTAACCATTTTTTAGATGGGGTGTTCCACTGGACTGCTCATAGGGATTGCTGCCCATTTCTGATGATCCCTGGCATTTGACACTCTTCCAACTGCATACCTGATGTACAATTGCATATGCCACCAGGTGTTGGATGATGCACTCCCTCGATGTGATCATTTTGCTTTTCAATATAGGGTATCATGGTCACCTGTTGCACTGTATCTGTTGCTGCAGTCCTCCAGACTTTCCAGCACATTATTTTTCTCCTTCTAGTGGAGTATGGGAGTCTTTGCCACTTACCAGATTCTAGTTGCTGGGGTGGGGGACCATGGAGGCCTTTCCTCCTGAATGTGCACAATACCAATCAGTTTGAGAGTAGGGTGGTAGCATTCTGTGGATGTAAATGGTGTGATGCCCTTCCTACCATGGACCTGATGTACAGTTTCTGATACAGTACTTCCCTCCGCTCGCAAGATTAGCTATTCTCAATCATTGCTACCTTCAATATGCGAATTTTTTAATTATGCATGCGACATGTCTTCCTCACCCTCTATTGGAATCAAATGATTCCAACGTGTCTCTCATGCAAATCATCATGCGCCACTTCTCCACCAATAAGAGAATAGTATACTCACGTGGCTCCCTTTGTATGCCTCTACTGAACTATTACTTCTTGTTTGGCAGTGCTTGCACTCGGATGTCTTTCTTTTTTTATCAATATTAGTGTTTAAGATTGAATTAGTTCTCAAATTGGTTTAATTTCACATACTCAATTTTTTAAAGCGTTCAGGTTCAATTACCCTTGTTCTATTCACATTTATTTCTTACTTCAAATGCTTTTGTCGACTGATACAAAATGAATTCCGAAGCTACTGTCACCACTTCGAGTGTCTCACATTCGGCAGGTGCTTTACCACAGGCTTCAGGTGCTGGTGACTCGTCGAGAGATTTGTCTACATTTATTCACAGAGAGAATGAATGTTATATGGGTCAACCTCTATCTCCATTCATTGCCCCACTTCCTCCTGAACCTGTGGAACCTGGACAGGCTGACGAGGACTTTGATCGTCTGTTTCCACCTCTCATCATTTTTCTTGATGATGCACGATAGCCACCACCAGTTTTGGTGACTACCTGGTAGGTTCAGGCCCAGTGGGAGCCCAACTTGTGACCTTCATTCATCGGTGGCATCCTTTCATCACTGATGTTTTGGTTCTTCAGGTTTTTTCAGAGGGCCTTGACATTCCATTTCTTGCCCCACATCCCTTGTCCCATATATCTGTTTCATTCCCTTCTCCTTGGGATCCTATAACTTGCCAGCATCTATCAGAGGCAGTACAGGACTCCCTCATCTATGACTTCCTTCAGAGGTTTCCGTTCCCATCTCTTCATCCAGAAATCTCTCTCCTTTTACCCTCACCCATTGGATTCATCATTTGATTCAGTTGGCTTATTCCTCCTTGTCCCTTCCCAATGTACATTTTTCTGTGTTACCTCTCATAAAATCTGGCTTTTGGCTTCCACCTGTGGCTGTAATTCAGACTTCGGTGCAACTCTGACACTGAGATAATCTTTATTAGTGCTTCCTTTCAGGGGCCCATTCTTCATACCTTCATTACATGGATCCCACTCTGTGGCAAGTGGTGCCTGACTAGATATTCTTTAACTCTATAAATTTGCACTGTATGCCATGTTGACTAGCACTTTCCTTTCCATGGCTTTGCACGCTCACCTTTAAGATGGGGTGTTTTACAAGATCACGATATTTGCTTCATAAATTGGTTTGTTCCAGACTGTACCATCCATGGACTTCATGGGTAATGCAGAAGGGGATAGCTGCCCATCCCTGCCATGCCTCGATTGAATAAATCGGTATGGTCTGCTTTTCAAACTAAGGTTTCGTGATCACTCATTGTACTGTCTCGGATGTCAAACCCAAGAACCGGGGAATTGAGAACCACTCCAATTCCTGGGGATTACACAGGATTAGCTCTGAGCTATACATCCTGGAATTCAACATCAGGTATGAAAAGGAAGTCTATCGCATGCAATCAACATCTGTGACCGTGAAACAGGTTGGGACCATCCAAAGGGCAATAACATCCATGTAATAAGAGAGAATGTGGGAGAGCAAGGATAGAACCAGAATACGGAATATTCCCTGCTGTGACACACAACACCGAAAGAGGAAATCGAGGGAGGAAAATAGACAACCCTAAACCTGTGTGAGGGCCTATGTTGATTGGTTCATTCAAAATCCAAATACAGCCTGCAGGATACTGACATTCATGCGAGGGTAGGATGAGGGTTCCCATTTTGACATCTCACTCTGTTGTATGGTTAATCACAAACATCATCTACATTGGCAGAACACCACCACTGTACCCTGAACTGAATGGTTATAGCCATCTTAAGTGGAACCCATCCAGCCGGGTGCCTCTATGGTCGATCACCCCAGTGGCTTGGAACTGGGGATAAGAACTCCCATACTTCACTAGAAGAAAAGGGGAGCTGAGAATGCATTGGAAAGCCCAGAGGAACGTCGAGGTGAAGACGGTATTATCCTCTTATTGTGGGATTGAGTTATAATATCTTTCTCCGACTAGGATCACTTTCCTATTGCATTCTTTCCCACTCGGATGTGCTCCTCTCATTTTCCACCATAATTTCTTGCAAATTAAACATATGGGTGAAGAGTATACCTGGATCAGAAGTGGTGTGGTTCCCCTCTTCAGATGCTTTTGGGGGGTACATCTGTTTTTCACCACACACCTGTTTCTACTTCTAATCAGTGTGGAATTGTGGCTAATCTTGTGAGTTGAGGGAAGTACTGTATCAGAAGTTATAATTTTCCTATACTGAAAATCTATTTCTGATAGTTACTTCCCTCCTCTCACACTTCTCGCCCTTCCTCCCTGCTCACTTCTGGTGCTTCCGTTGTCTGCCAAACTTCGAAGTAATAGTTTGGTAGAGGTGCATAGAGGGAGTGACATGTGTCATGTGAGTGTACTATTCTCTTATTGGGGGAAAAGTGATGCATGATGATTTACATGAGAGACACGTTGGAAACATTTGATTTTAAGAAGGAGATGTGGAAGGCTTATGGCATACAATAATAAAAAAAAGTTTGAGTATAGAGGGCAGCAATGAATGAAAATAGCTAATCTTGTGAGTGAAGGGACGTACGTGTCAGAAATACAGTGTCTATAAAGGAAAATTATAACTTCAGATGCTGCCAGGTTTTGGATGTAGCACTCTGCCATATATATATATGGCAGATGTCAGTTCCTGAAGATCGGGTGTTGGTCAGAGATGGTCCAGCCACATAAGTCCTCACATGTGTTTGGCTGGTACCTTCCTCCTACTGTGGACTGGATGATAAATTCCCAATGCTGGCCAGGTTTTGAACTGGAAATGCAACCCCAAAATTGTGGTCCCTCTTGTTACAGTATGTTGGTACCTGGTGGATCTAGTGTTGGTTGTAGCTGGACATGACTTGTGTAAGGCTGAGTACCCTCCTCCTACCTCAGACTAGTGTTGGTTGTAGCTGGACATGACTTGTGTAAGGCTGAGTACCCTCCTCCTACCTCAGACTAAATTCCCAATGCCACCGGGATTTGGATTGGAGATGAACACCTACCTGAGCTCTCCTTGTTCCTACCATCTGGTGTTGGTTGAGTTGGAGGCGTGCATGTGCGGAGATAGGTACTTGGTATGGAAGCTCCTCTTCCCTGCTGGTGCCCATTTTTGAGGTTAAAGGTAGAGGACCCTCTTCCTACTGTGGACCTGATATTCAATTCCATATGTCACCAGGTGTTGGTTTAGGTTGAACTCCCATTTACAGTCTGTCATGCCCTAGCCACTCTACACCAGGGGGGTCTCATTATTTCTGTATTTTTTACTTGGGACCCCTCCAAGTTCCCACCCTTTACAATTTGGCAACAATTACTAAAGGTCAAAAGTATACCTGGCTCAGAATATGGTGTGGTCCCCAACTGGTGTGTTGTTTTCACTCCTTATCACACCTCATGGTCTTTCTTTGAGTGCTTCTATTTTTTGTTTAGGAAAATTTTAACATTTCTGTAGTGCATATTAGTGTATAGAATACATTTTAATACTAGAAATATAAGACCTTATAACACGAAATGGACGGTTTTATTTAATTAGACACTTAAAGTTTCACTTTGCAGCTTCTTCAGGAGCATCCCACTAAAACACAAACCGGAGTGTGAAATGGTTTGGTTATTTATAACCAATCTTGAAGTGATTAACATGTGGGTGATTAGAGAGGGTGCTAGTTATGATAGGGGTAGCTTCACACTCCTATTGGTGGAGGGTTGCTGCATGATCATTCGCATGTTATTATGCAGTAATAAATTTGAGTAACAAGGATAGTGGGGAGTGAAAATTT
>NW_013743664.1:0-5935 GCF_000517525.1 Limulus polyphemus
TTCAGCAGTACTCACTCTTTGACGTCATTTCATCAGATTTTGGTATGCTAACGACACTGATGATGTTCTCTGGCTGAAGATGAATGAAATTGATAGGCTTGAGATCGTCTCTATCAACTGACAAGTTCTGAACATTAACGGAAGGATTCCAACTTTCTTTCACTGGCATGGATTCTTCAAACTAGAAACGGATGTACCTTTCATGTTCGGTAGCTGTCCATATTTAGTTCGTATCATTGACACCAGGGTAACCTGGATTTCACAAAATAACGGCGGTGTCGTAGAATGTGTCAAAAAACAGGGAAACGGGAAACTTTTCTAGCCTGATAACAGAAGTACAGACATTGTTAAGTTTTACTTTTAAAGAGAATAAAATCACACTTGTTAAATCTATGTCAAATCTTTAAACCAAATTGTATTTTATGACATCAAACATTGAATCATGATCTATGATGTCATTGAATAAGTAGCTAAACGTTTTGTTTTATAGCTTGTGTTGCCATAGTAACGCGTTCAAGTGGGCCTATATACGTGTCTATGTTTTGTATATATATTTCTATATATAATATTTTAATAACATCTTATAGTGTTGATTCGCTTCATCTTCAATGTATTTGTAGTTCGACTCATTTTTTAAGACGTTCTACATAAAAGAACTGATAGATACAGTTTACTGAAGTGTAACTTCATCTGTTTTACTGAGCTTTGTAAAAATATCTATATCAGTAAGCTATAAGAACGTAAGAGGTTTATTTGTTTGTTTGTTGTTAAGCGCAAAGCTACACAATGGGCTGTCTGTGCTTCGCCCACCACGGGTATCGAAACAAGGTTTTTATAGCGTCGTAAGCCCTCACTTAGCCGGATTAACTTATATTTCTGCTTTTTCCTGAGTTTCGTCGTTACAATAAATAACGGGTTTTAATGTAATACGGACTGTTTTATTAACTCAACTAGATGTAGTACGGACTGTTTTATTAACTCAACTATATGTAGTACGGACTGTTTTATTAACTCAACTAGATGTAGTACGGACTGTTTTATTAACTCAACTATATGTAGTATGGACTGTTTTATTAACTCAACTATATGTAGTACGGACTGTTTTTTAACTCAACTAGATGTAGTACGGACTGTTTTTAACTCAATTAGATGTAGTACGGACTGTTTTTTAACTCAACTAGATGTAGTATGGACTGTTTTTTAACTCAATTAGATGTAGTACGGACTGTTTTTTAACTCAACTAGATGTAGTACGGACAACAATATTTCGGGTGTTGATCTGTTCTACAATGTTAATATTATCGCTTCTATTTCCCACGTGGGTTAACAATATTTCGGGTGTTGATCTGTTCTACAGTGTTAATATTATCGGTTCTATTTCCCACGTGGGTTAACAATATTTCGGGTGTTGATCTGTTCTACAGTGTTATCGGTTCTGTTTCCCACGTGGGTTAACAATATTTTGCATTACATTTATGGAAATATAGTTTTAAAACCAGTCCGACCTACATCTAATTGAGTTAAAAACAGTCCGTACTACATCTAGTTGAGTTAAAAAACAGTCCGTACTACATCTAATTGAGTTAAAAACAGTTCGTACTACATCTAATTGAGTTAAAAACATTATTTCCCATGTGGGTTAACAATATTTCGGGTGTTGATCTGTTCTACAGTGTTAATATTATCGGTTCTATTTCCCACGTGGGTTAACAGTATTTCGGGTGTTGATCTGTTCTACAGTGTTAATATTATCGGTTCTATTTTCCACGTGGATTAACAATATTTCGGGTGTTGATCTGTTCTACAGTGTTAATATTATCGGTTCTATTTCCCACGTGGGTTAACAATATTTCGGGTGTTGATCTGTTCTACAGTGTTAATATTATCGGTTCTGTTTCCCACGTGGGTTAACCGATAATATTAACCCTGTAGAACAGATCAACACCCCAACCTGGATGTCTACGTTAAATATTTCATCTCACGTAATTATAAACACGTTAGAAATGATTTTAAAATACTAGTTTTGGTAAATAGTGACGCAGGAAGGGTTAATCAATGTAATGATGCTTCTATGATGTACGTACAACAAGAAAGTATAATTTTCAGGTTTGGACCACGAATAACACCTTTACCTCAAAGTGTGAAACTAACGTTACTGCTGGCAAGGAAATTAAGTTCAAAACTTGGAATAAAAAACAAACATTTTGAAAATTTATTACGTGAAATTGATTTTCCAATAGTTATAATAATTGTAATTTCACGAATAACTTAAAGTTGTTAAAAACGTTTAGTGTTTGTTTTCTTTATTGTATTGATCTAGGATTAATATGGTTTAGGTTTCAGTGTATACCATCGTGTAGTTGATATGGTTTAGGTTTCATGATTAATATAAAACTATTAAGAATTATACTCACATTTTGAGGGAGCACTAGTGGCTCCACCTTGTGGGAAGATACCTAGAGATCCATTTGTCAGCTCCACCTGGGAGGATCTTGTGAAAATCTTGTTTCTTTTTGCTGCCAACAGGGGAAGTAAGTACTTGATTTCAAGTCCACTAATAGAACAGGTTTCATTTGCTGCTTTTTCAACCTTACACAAACAGAACGAGGGAAAAAACGTTCCCGGTCTTTTTTATACATGTAACTGTGTGAAAAGGGAATATCTCAACAGTGATGATGATGATGATGGTGGTGGTGGTGATGGTGAAAAGACTGCATGGTTATAAAATGACTAAGCCAAGACACAGAAGTGATACGTACAAGGTAAAGAAACCGACTAACTAAGATAAAAATTTTCCAACCGGCGTGGTTTTTAAGCACAGATCAACGTATTTGACCGAAGTACAGTGTTCCAAATAAACAAGTCCGCTCTCTCTAACGTCAGAGTTTAGTATTGCATCAGGTAAGGACAAGCGAGAACAGAAAACGTTGTGTGCACCAATGACGAGGCTCCATTTCTCTCATTGGTCTAAACACGTCGCTAGTTGTTACGTTAGGCCTTGTTCTGGAGGTTTTTTTTGTGTGTGTGTCTGATAACATTTGTACAATTCCATTGAACCGTACAAGCTGTGCCTGTTTCCACTTTTATTGTCGCATAGCAACATTATAATTGTTTTTAAACGTCCCAGAATATTGACATTTTTTAAAGTTTTAAATGTGCTTCATAACAAAAGTTTATTGTAAAATATTTTTAAAATTTACATAACTGTCGAAGTTCACATTTTATGATATTCGCTTCATGGAAATTTAAAACAGTAATTTTTCTTTTGAATTTCTAAGCCAAGTTTTTTATGTTTAGCTACAGAAAATCGTAATAGGCTGAAGGATTGAACTGTTTGAAGATGTATTGTACGGTTCCTGTTATATGATGATGTTGATTGAACTGTTTGAAGATGTATTGTACGGTTTATCTGTAATTAATCAAGAGTTCGAGAACAAACCGGAAAATTCTTAGGAATCACTGCTGAATGAAAGACAAAACTATCTCTGACGATCAGGATTTTGCACAAAACTTAAGTTTAAATACTCTTCAGGTCCAACAAAGAACTATATATATATACTTACTTGATCTAATATTCTTTGTGTTGCTTCTCTCAGTGATTTCTAGAACAAAGGGTTGAGTATGTTATATTAAAGCAAATCAGCAAGTGACGTACAGCCACATCCCATATAAAGTCGCGGTGGAACGGCATGTATCAGGACAACAGTTTGACATTGTTTGGTGTTTCGTAAATAATGAGATGCCACCAAAAATTGAACCTTTTGAGAATGGTATGTAACATCGAGATCATAAAGATTTGTTCAGTTTAGGGATTTAGCATGTACAAGATGAGGACATCCCTTTAATTCAATGGCATAAGGAAACAAAGGAATATGAATCAGTTTGGGGTACCAGGATCATCCTGAAAGAGACTTGCAGCACGTCGTACCTCAGCCGTAATAAGCAAAGCGCACAGTCTTGAACAAAACCTGCAGAGATGAAGTGGATATTCTAGAACTGTGCTGGGTTAATGAAACTTATTTCTACATACAGTCCATATTCACTCAATGGACAGGTGATTTAGAACAATCATGATGTACAGATAGCCGTTATTACGTGGTATAACTTACCTTCCATGACCTCATCCAGGCTATCCAGTGTCTGACAGTTTGTCCACAACATTCCAACATTAGTTTTTTTTTATCAACAGCTGAAATATCGAACCTGTGACCCACAGACCCAGGAGCACCATAATCACCATAAATCGTTGGAATATAATATCTTAAGTATTAAGTTGATAAAGATTACAAAATCTTGTCATAACACGACTTTCATTGGTAAGTTTAATTCAATCAGCCAAATCGTTGGGGTGAAAGTTGAAATTTAACAAATGATATGAGAGCTTTTATTACTGCTTGCTTAGGATCGTGTTAATTTTAATCATTAGAATGACATTCCCTGGTGGGTCAGCGTTAATTTCACAGTCATACAACGCAAAAATCTGGGGTTCGATTCCCCGCGGTGAAAAGAATACAGATACCCCATTGTGTAGTTTTCGACTAACAAAACGAATAACCTAAGAATGAGTTCGTCATGGATTTAGCACCTGCTTTCACTGTGATCATGATGACGTCATTAACGTTAGTTACGGTGTTCGATCCTTTCAGTAATTTCACTAGAACTTGTGTGTAGATCTTTGATGGATTTACTTCACTGTACATGAAACAATAATAAAAGGCAGTCACGCGATATTTACATACAATAGGTGCTTTAAAGTTTCATTTTCAGACTTAACTATTTTTGTTAAATTCAAATGAAACTGATAAACTACCATGGCCAGGTGGTTAGGACGCACGACTAGCAATCTGCGGGTGGCGGGTTCGAATCTCCGTCACACCAAACATGCTCGCCCTTTAAGCCGTGGGGGTGTTATTATGTGACGGTCAATCCCACTATTCGTTGGCAAAAAGAGTAGTCCAAAAGTTGGCGGTGGGTGGTGATGACTAGCTGCCTTCGCTCTAGTCTTTCACTGCTAAATTAGAGACTGCTAGCGCAGATAGCCCTCGTGTAGCTTTGCGCGAAATCAGTAACAAAAAAACATTTTGTGGTATAATGTCTTGTAAAGTTACTTGAGAACTACCTGCGATAATAATCGTCTGTTATTTAGCAGTGATAGGCTAAAAATGATACCCGTTAACTCTGGGGGATACGCTGGGCCACCACAAAAATATATATTCATAACTTAAAGTAATCTACCTTACCGCCATCTTGTGGGGAGTGTTTCAAATACAGATTGAATAAAAACACTATTTTATAACTTCTTATAAATATTAACTGACAACTTAATCAATGTAGATTATTTTTACTTGAACCTAACTGGATGAGCGTGAACGTTGAAATTTATTTAGGGAAATTTGGTTATCCAAAAAAAAAATTGTTTAAGAAATGTTCGGATTAGTTTGACGTCCGAACAGTTTAAAATTTAAGCTCAACTTGAAACTTGCTGCCGCTTTCAGTTCTGAAATTGGAGTTTTTTTCATGATAGAAACGTTTACTATTCGAATATAAAGAGTACATATTAAGTGTATTATGTTGATAAACTTTCAAATGATATAAAACATAACATTTACACCTTCTTATCGCCAGAGTAACGTAGGCAACATAATGTCGTCACTGAAGACTAACATGGACACTACTGTTTTATTAGGGTATCAATAATAACATCATATCCTCACTGAAGACTAACATGGGCATTTTTGTTTTATTAGGGCAACATTAGTAACATCATATTGTCACTGCAGACTAACATGGACAATTTTGTTTTATTAGGATAACGTTAGGAACAACACCTGGTCACTGAAGACTAACATGGACACTTTTGTTTTATTAGGGCAGGGATCACCAAACTACTGGCCATGGGCCGGATCCGGCCCGCGAGGTCAGTTCATCTGGCCCA
>NW_013743665.1:0-2803 GCF_000517525.1 Limulus polyphemus
AACGTTGTACATTTGCTGTTATGTTAAACTTATATTAAAGTTTTTCTTCATTACCCATTCAAGCCGTATCCAGCCATTGTTAGTGTTATGTAGTAGGTACAAATATAAAAACCTACATGTTTATCTATGTAAGCCTTTAATGTGTACATTGTAATTCCGAAATTAACTTTGACAGGATTTTTCAAAGAGGACAGCAAGTTGAAGGATGTTTTCCAAAAAGTGGCAGACAAACAACGAGAAGATTACACATTCTGTCACACTTCTAGTCAGGATGTTCTGGACAAATATGGATATACAGAGTAAGTTAGACATCAGTTAATGGAACGAATGAGGCCCATTGGTAGCATGCTAGACTGTAGGTCTGAGGTTCGTGACTTGTCATTGTGGAAAAAAAACACCCCCCCCCCCATCCATTAATTTTGGGGCTATATTTGTATTATACGAGTGACGACTACATCACGCTATTTGATTAGAATGTTTCTAAAGTTGGCCGGGGAGGAAGTTGACTACCTCCAGTCTATTACTCAAAATTAGAGTAGGCTGGGGCAAATAGGTTTCGAGTAGCTTTGCATGAAATTCAACCAAACAAAGCTTGAGATATCATGTAAGAGTTGAAATCTATATCATAAACTGAAAAGACAGGGAACATTTTTTTATATTAGCATTACCTGTAGGATACTTGTCAAACAAGGATAATGGTATTACAGTAAAATTATTTAAAAAGTTAAATGTTTACAGTGATATAATTTGTATGATACCAGTGAACTTAACAAAAAAAAGCCCTTACTTTGTGTAGTTAAGCAATGTTTAGTTTTAGATTTTGAGAAATGTTTTTCATCTACAAACAAGTTTTTAATTAAGTTGCCCTAACTTGTTTTATTCTTTTCTCAAGAATTGTATATAAGCAGCTTTATTGTCATATTTCTCAACTTTTAATCCCATGTGACTTTCAGTTATTTACTTCAGTAATTATTCATTGTAAGAATAATATGAAGACAGTGTGCACTCACATGTGTAACTGATTTCTGAATATTTCAGTGTGCTTTCATCAAACTTACAGATGTGTGTGTTTTAAGTTATAAACATATTCTTATAACCAAGAGAGTGACATTGAGTGTACGGTTATCTTGTATAATAACTCAATTTTAAAATAATCTTGGACTGGAATTTTGATTCTTTAAGTAGTGGTATAGTTATTCGGAGTATTATCCTTGTCTTTATTATGTGTATTTTTATTTCCACAATGTTTCGACCAATGAATTCTCTGCCTGTCATCAGGTGTTATATCAAATGTTTTTGTATGCATCACAAACCAAAAAGCTTTTTTGTAGAATTACCAGGATTCGAACCACTGATCCCAAATATGGGCACTCTAACCACCTCGCTATCAGGAGGACACTTTTGACATGTTTCGGAAGTACCCCTATTTTTGTATCTAGTATTTTTTTGTAATACTGAAAGCCATATTGGGCTTAGTGCTGAGATTAGTAGTCAATGCCGTGTATGCTGCTTCCTTGATCTTCATTATTTTCCAATATGGCTCAGTGTCGATGATAGCAACATCGTTCCATGCTGGTATGTGTTCTCCATCAGACCATGCATGTTCTGCTATGCCAGACGTTATGAAAATAATAATACATAATAAAGACGAGAATAAGAGCCCGGCATGGCCAGGTGGTTAGGATGCTCGCCTCGCAATCTGCAGGTCGCGGGTTCGCATCCCCATCCCACCAAACATGCTCGCCCTTTTAGCCGTGGGCGCGTTATAATGTGACGGTCAATCCCACTATTCGTTGGTAAAAGAGTAGCCCAAGAGTTGGCGGTGGGTGGTGATGACTAGCTGCCTTCCCTCTAGTCTTACACTGCTAAATTAGGGGATGGTTGGCGTCAGGAAGGGCATCCGGCCGTAAAAACCCTGCCAATACCAAAAATAGCGACCCCGTATAGATACGGGAAAAGCTACAGAAGAAGAAGAATAAAGACGAGAATAATAGTCCAAATAATTATACCATTAGTAATACTAACTCCTCGTCTCAATCATTCTGTAACATAGATAATAGTTGAAAATAAGAAGAAATACATTTCTCTTGCTCTCTGTTTCACTTATTATCGAAGTAGAGCTAATTCTAACTTTAAACTTTCACCTGTTGTTGACATTTTGCACTTATTTTTAGTTTAAAATAAATTATTATACTTAGAGAAAATAACCAGCTTATTTCTTTAAATGCTCAGTAAATGAAAAAAGGAATTTTTAATAAATTATTTCAGAAACAATCTAGTAGTTATATTATTCACTCCTGATGGTACAATGAGAATTTTCTTTGATTTTATATCGATTACAACAGTAGGGTGTTTCTTAACTTCTTAAAGACGATATACTGCCATATTAGCACAGGACTTTTGGAACTGTGCCATAGAAGGTCTTAGGTATAATGAATTTCTGTTTGAAAATGTTTTTTCCAGTGAGATAATTCTATTCCGTCCAAAGAAATTTCACAGCAAGTTCGAAGAAAAAGAACTCAAGTACGAGGGTTCTGCTGACAGTTTTAAACTGGAAACTTTCATTAAAGATAATTAGTAAGTATGTTTCCGAGATAAGGTTCAAAATATGTACATTTATAACAATGTTTGCCATTAGTTTTGTTAGAGTAGGACAGCTAAGCCTTGGAGGAACGTAATTCGAACTACTGAAACTCGTTGCAACATAATATTAATCAAGCAGCCTTGACTTTAACTTTCGAAGACACCAGCAGATGGTTACTAGTTATTTTTACTTACAAGTAGATTTGGAACTGCTACCAAC
>NW_013743666.1:0-2675 GCF_000517525.1 Limulus polyphemus
CTTTTAACTGCTGAGTCTCAAGTGTTTCGAAAAGATAGTTTGACATATTGTAGGTTACTGTATTCAAGTATTGGTCTTATTTATGTTTTACATATTGACATAATAATTTAGTGAACGTTGCACCGTTTAGCGTAGCCGCCGAGTTTGCGAAGATAATTCATTCTTCATTTGATTTGTGTACATATTTCGTGGAAGTAAACATTCCACGTGGGTTTACTACTGAAGGTAAGAACACGAAAGTTAACTGTTGCTGAACTTCATCTGGGTATAATATACTTGGAGACTTACTTTGTTAGCTTTTTTACTGTTTCTTGTTAGTTTATTAGAGAATACGAATGTTTGTGTTTTTGACGGGTTGAGAATAACGTTGCACCACGTGAGTATGTGATCCACTGTATGTTAAACTTTGGTAGCCAATAGAAGGAGGTCTCATGACGTGCTACAGGCGCGACATCATCCACGTACTGAGATGCGTATGTTTGATATATAGTTACGGTCTCAGTATAGAGCCCTGAGGGTCTCCTGCTTGTAACATTAAGGCTGTAGTGATATATAGTTACGGTCTCAGTACAGAGCCCTGAGGGACTCCTGCTTGTAACATTAAGGCTGTAGTGATATATAGTTACGGTCTCAGTACAGAGCCCTGAGGGACTCCTGTTTGTAACATTAAGGCAGTAGAAATGTTGTTGTTTACTCTGACTTTGGCGGATCTGTCGGTTAAAAAGCTCGAGATCCATCTAATGAATTGCTTCGGTAATATTGTACTTTAATAATTTGTAACGCAGGCTGTTGTGCAAAACCTGTCGAAAGCTTTGTTTATGTCTAGAACCGCAGCTAATGTTACATTGTTACGACTGATATTTTTCAAGTAGTTTTCTTATACAGTTTAAAAGGCTTATTAGCCAATAATTACTTGGATAACTAGGGTTACACCCATTTTTAGGGATAACTGTAATAATTACGCTTTCCCACAGGGCTGAATAATATACTGATATAAGTGATATGTTGTAAAGGGTACAGAGATGTTTTAGAAGAAGTTCAGAGACGTTCTTTAAAATTATGTTTCTTATACCATCCTCGCTGGGGGAAGAATTTTTAAGTTTTGTAATGTTTCTTTTGATTTCGGCTTCAGTTATGTGTCTGGAAATGCTGTTATTTAGTATATCGTTAGAGTTAATTGTGACAGGGTTGTCGTATCTGTGCTTGTTGACAGTAATTAAATGTTCACTTATAAAACTGTTTAGATTTGGTGTAGTGAATACTGTTTCATAACAGTAAAATGGTTTATTTTGTTTTCCTCTGAGATTACAGTTATTGTTGTATTTAATTCTACTATAGACGCTTGAAGCTGGTTCTTTATAGATGGATTTGAATTTACACGAGAAAGGGTCGGGGTTAGTTTTATTATCATCTAGGAATTGACAGTACATGAACCAGTTTTCTTCTTGTTGGGCTTTGATAAGTTTTTAATATCGTTGTTTGCCTTATTAATTCTGGCATTTAATAAATGATGCTTAAGATAGATGTAAGTCTCGGGTTAATAATCTTATTCTTAGTTTTATATTCAGTTGCAGATAATTTAACAACAACAATTATATATTCAACAAATATCTTTCATTTAATAAATGATGCTTAAGATAGATGTAAGTCTCGGGTTAATAATCTTACTCTTAGTTTTATATTCAGTTGCAGATAATTTAACAAAAACAATTAAATATTCAACAAATATCTTTCATTTAATAAATGCCGCTTAAGAATAAAATTGATTTTAAATTCAAGATTTTTTGAACTATAGAAAGAGCTTCATTAAAACTTCAAGCTTAATTAAACTTTGAAACAGAACCTTAATTTTTACAATAAGGTTTTTAAAAAACACCCAATAACAAGCCCGACAAATCACTAAAAACATCAAAGTTATTTGCATGTGGTTAATGTATTTACTTCTCTATATTCTGTATGTCTTTGGGATTAAAGGAAATTTTTTCTAAACTCTGTATATCTTTGGGATTAAAGGACTATTTTTCTAAACTCTCCATATCTTGTGTTGTTCTTATTTTAAATTACAATTTCTCTAAGCTCTACATGTTTGGCATGGGAAAAAAGCTTCTATAAATTCTGTATATCTTTGAAATTAAAGAAAATCTTTTGTGAACTCTATGTACCTTTGGAATTAAAAGGTAGCTTCTCTAAACTCTGTATATCTTTGGGATTATAGGAGTAATCGTTATTTCTTCGCTAAATCTAAAAACATTTAGAGTTTTCTCACCTTAATCTAATGGCTATTTAAAGTTACAATTGTACACTTAAATTCAGCTGTGTTATATTAATTACAAATAATTCTCATACTTTGTGAGGTAAATCTTCATTGTACCTACTGCTATTAAGTCAGTCTGAATATATGTCTTGGTCCTGTGAGATGTAAATACTCTTGTTTAGTCTACATGAACTAATATTTTGGTCATGTGACTTGTGACTAGTCGTCCTAATGAATTAATGCCTCCGTCCTTATTAAAACTAAAATATCCTATAACAAATATACGTACACATATGTATCCACAACAACTTTTACTTTTGTTTCAAGGCTATTTTCCTTAATAAAATATAGCCTTCAAAAGGCTTCTTGACTGTCACAAGATTGTGAATGACAAACTATCACAATGTCATCTTGATTCCTA
>NW_013743667.1:0-2672 GCF_000517525.1 Limulus polyphemus
TGATTGTTTAGTTTTAATACAGGAGTGTTGAAGATGTATTGTTTTAAAAGTGTTAATTGTGACAAATTTCGTTACGTAACCCTATACGAGTCATACGTTTTTTTTTCCAACTGCATTGTTGTCAAGGCTTTAGTAATATTTCTTGACGTCACGGTATTTTTGTCTTTACCATAACTGATTATTGTTACATTATAGCGCCGCTTGCATTGTTTGTCAACAATTCAAGGCCTCAGTGAATAATATATATATATAGGTGGCTCGCGAGCGCAATTTAAGTATAGAAAAATTAAGTGAAGTCAAGTAAAGTTCAGTGAGAAAATAGCTAGAAAACGCGAAGTTAGCCAGCGTGTGAGCTTATTAGACATAAGGAGAATAATTTATCTCCTCAAAGAATGTTCTAAACTCTAAAGTAATTGAATCGTCTTTGTGGACTTTGACGAAAAGGAGACAATTATTTAAAGTTCAGGATACAACTGTGGTAACCCACGGGGTAATGTAAGTGAATTAATCGCAAATTGTACAATAAGAAACAGAGTAGAGAAAAATAATACGTCTTGTAAGTAATTGAATCAGCCTAAGTAGACTTTGGACAAGAAAAGAAAATTATTTAGAGTTTTAGATAAAATTATGATATCCTAGAGTGTAAAAAAAAATTGTACATATATTTGACTTGTTTTGAATATATATGTTATTCTAAAACAAGTGGATTGTGTGCTGTTCGTTTATTGTTCGAATTTATCGCCAACAAGTCACAAACACCTACTGTAGAAGAATCCCAGCTCACTTATATTCTAAAACCCTGACAGCTATGATAACAACGCAACCAGATATGAAAACGACAAAAGAAAGTATGATAAAGATACAAAAAAGATATTGTTGCGTCAGCGAGATCACGTGACTATTTTGACGCCACCTATTTTCTAGAAGTATCTTGTTCCTTCGTGAATGCCCTAGCATTTACTAGATAGGGTTGTCTGGTATATATATACGAGGGTGACAACGTGACGGAATAATGTGTGTGTAGATAGTGAGTAATTGAACTGCAGTCAGAAGTATTGTTGACGGTCGTTGATATAGCGTTTGTTATAGAGCGACTGTTGAAAATAAGTGTATCGTAAAGTTGTATTCGGAAAGAATAAACCAGTTTTATCAAGTAAGGACTTGTGTCGCTGAAGTTTCGTCGGAACGAAGTTACGGAAAGTTAATTAACAAACGTAGACGTAACAATATGTAACGGCACAAGTATCAAAGGTCAACACAAGGGTTTGCAACCTATGTTGCTGTATTTAAAAAAATTACGTATTCCTTCCTTGTAGTTGTTATCATTTAAATCTTACCCTGTTTGATGCTAAAAATCTCTTGCAACTAGTGAAAAACGTTCAGTCTTCTTCAAAGAATGTATACTTTGTTTTGTGGCGTCACTAGCAGATGACAATATGTCATCATCAGGTACAAGTAGTTGAGGAAGGAAGTACATTATGCTAATATAATAGTAGGTAGGCAAACAACGACTTATAAACATAAGGAAAAGTATTACTGATGTTGGAACATCAAAAAATTATCTTATTCTTATGAATCATTGTTTGCCTGCCTACAAGTACAAGTAGCTTAGATAGACACAGGAATATATATATACATATACAGTATGGAACAAAGATGTCACATGACCGGAGATTGCTTAACAGCGTAGTAAAAGTATCTTGGTGCTCCAGGGTGTTGGTTTAGAGTAGGTTATGTTCAATTCCTTTACTTTTCGTTAGTTGATATTTGGTTCTTTGTTTAAAATTACGGTGTTTTGAATAGATATACCGTAATTTTTTTTTAGTTCAATGGTAGTAAACATGCCCTTAAACATAAACTTCCTCTTGACTTCAAATTCACTCAAAAACTCGACCCTAAACTAAAATCATTACGAAATAAAACTTACGTAGAATCACACAATACCAACGTCATTTATAAAATAACGTGCAATAACTATCCAGAATTCTACACCGGAGAAACCGGAAGAAAATTGGAAACCAGGCTCACATAACACAATATAAATCCCCCCATGTTTACCACCATTGCAACTAAAAAAAACACAGTATATCTCTACAAAACACTGTAATTTTAAACAAAGAACCAAATATCAACAAATACAAAATAAAATTTAGAAACTATCTTAATTGAACCAAGCAACCCTAATTTAAACCAACACCCCAGGGTACCAAAAAGTTTTACTAAGCAATATTCGGTCATGTGACCTCCTTGTTACATAATATATATATATATATTCTTGCGTCTATGTAAACTACTTGTACCTTATGGTGATGTAATCTTATCAAAACGTTCTTCAATTATAATAGTTTCTTTCATTACCCATTCAAGCTGTCTCCAAACTTTTAGATTTACACAATACGCTATTGAAGATCTAAAGAAACATATCATAAAAAATATGTAGAGAGATGAATTTACTACTGTGGCAGTATTATTTGATTTATCTAAATCATTTAACTGTACTAACAATACGTTATTGTTGAAAATATTTTATAATGCTAGGAAATAATAGGTAAAATGTATTATTGATCGAAAATTGGTTAAAATAACAGAATCTCGATTGTTAATATACAGAATTCATGTCCTACAGGACTCTGTTCTAAGACCACTTTTGGTCTCATAAAACAAACTGTTAC
>NW_013743668.1:0-4483 GCF_000517525.1 Limulus polyphemus
AAGGCGTTGTTCGTAAGATCTTAATCTCTAGTTGTATTTAACATAGAATTGGCAAGGGTTGTTGTAAATCTTCAATGTGTTTTTTATTCAATCTCGTACTTGCAGGGGTTTTTGTAAGTCTTTAATGTTTTGTTGTATTTAACCTGGTACTTGCAAAAATTGTTGTAAGTCTTCAATGAGTTGTTGTATCTAATCTTTTACTGGTAGGGGTTGTTGTAAGTATTTAATGTGTTTTTGTAACTAACCTATGACTGGCAGGTGTTGTTGTAAGTCTTTAATCTCTTGTTGTATTTAACATGGAATTGACAAGGATTGTTGTAATTTTTTAATGTGCTGTTGTATCTAACTTGTAAATGGCAAGCGTTGTTGTAAGTCTTTTATGTGTTGTTCTATCTAACCTAGTATTTGCGGGGGTTGTTGTAAGTCTTCAATGTGTTGTTTTATCTAACCTTTTACTTGCAAGGGTTGTTCTAAATCTTTAATCTCTTGTTGTATTTAAAATAGAATTGGCAGGTATTGTTGTGAGTCTTTAATCTCTTGTTGTATTTAACGTGGAATTAACAAGGATTGTTGTAAGTCTTTAATCTCTTGTTGTATTTAACATGGAATTGGCAAGGATTGTTTTAAGCCCTTAATGTTTTGTTGTATCTAACCTGATAATGGCAGGGTTTGTTGAAAGTCTTTAATGTGTTGTTGTATCTAAACGGGTAGAGTAGAGGTTGTTTGAGTTTTAAAATTTTTTGTATATAACCTTGTACTGGCAAGGGTTGTTGAAAGTCTTTAATCTCTTGTTGTATTTAACATAGAAATGACAGAGGTTGTTGTAAGTCTTTAATGTATTGGTGTACCGAACCTGAAACTTGCAAGGGTTGTTATAAGTCTTTAATGCATTTTTGTATTTAACCTGGTAAAAGCAGGGGTTCTTTTAAGTCTTTAATATCTTGTTGTATCTAACCTATTACTGGCAGGCGTTGTTGTAAGTCTTTAATGTGTTGTTGTATCTAACCTAGTAATTGCAGGGGCTGTTGTAAGTCTTTAATGTGTTGTTGTATCTAACCTGGTACATGCAAGGGTTGTTATAAATCTTTAATGTGTTGTTGTATGTAACCTGGTACTGGCATGGTTTGGTGCAAGTCTTTAATCTCTTGTTGTATTTAACATGGAGTTGACAAAGATTGGTGTAAGTCTTTAATGTGTCGCTGTATGTAACTTGGTAATGGCAGGCGTTGTTGTAAGTTTGATGTGTTGTGATTAATAACATGGAACTGGCAGGGGTTGTAGTAAGTCTTTAATATGTTGTTGTACCTAACCTGGTAATTGAAAGGGTTTTTGTAAGTTTTTAATCTTTTGTTGAATTAACATGGAATTGGCAAGGATTGTTTTAAGCCCTTAATGTGTTGTTGTACCTAATCTGATAATTGCAAGGTTTGTTGTAAGTCTTTAATGTGTTGTTGTATCTAATCGGGTAGAGAAGAGGTTGTTTGAGTTTTAATTTTTTATGTATATAACCTTGTGCTGGCAAGGGTTGTTGAAAGTCTTTAATCTCTTGCTTTATTTAACAAGAAATTGGCAGGGGTTATTGTAATTCTTTAATGTGTTGTTTTATGTAACCAGGTAGTGACAGGGGTTCTTCGTAAGTTTTTAATATCTTGTTGTATTTAACATGGAATTGGCAAGGAATGTTGTAAGACTTTATTGTGTTGTTGTATCTAACCTGGTACTAGCAGTGGTTGTTTTAATTTTTTAATGTATTGTTTTATATAACCTTGTACTTGCAAGGGTTGTTCTAGGTCTTTAATCTCTTGTTGCATTTAAAATAGAATTGTCAGGGATTGTTGTAAGTCTTTAATCTCTTGTTGTATTTAAAATGGAATTGACAGGGGTTATTGTAAGTCTTTAATGTGTTGTTGCATCTAACCTAGTATTGCAGGAGTTGTTGAGAGTCTTTAATGTGTTGTTATAACTAATCTGGTACTGGCAGGCGTTGTTCGTAAGTTTTCAGTCTTTTGTTGTATTTTACATGGAATTGGATAGGAATATTGTAAGTCTTTAATATGTTGTTGTTTCTAACCTGGTAATGGCAGGGGTTCTTATAAGTCATTAATCTCTTCTTGTATTTAACATAGAATTGGCAGGGGTAATTGTAAGTCTTTAGTGTGTTGTTGTATCTAACCTGATAATTGCAAGGGTTGTTGTAAGTCTTTAATCACTTGTTGTATTTAACATAGAATTGGCAGAGGTTGTTTTAAGTCTTTAATCTCTTGTTGTATTTAACATGGAATTGTTGTAATTTTTTAATGTGTTGTTGTATCTAACTTGTTAATGGCAGGCGTTGTTGTAAGTCTTTAATGTGTTGTTTTATCTAACCTTTTACTTGCAAGGGTTGTTCTAAGTCTTTAATCTCTTGTTGTATTTAACGTGGAATTGAAAGGATTGTTGTAAATCTTTAATGTGTTGATCTATCTAACTTGATAATGGCAGGCGTTTTTGTAAGTTTTTAATGTGCTGTTATTAATAACATGGAACTGACAGGGGTTGTAGTAAGTCTTTATTATGTTGTTGTATCTAACCTGGTAATTGGAAGGGCTTTTGTAAGTTTTTAATCTTTTGTTGTATTTAACATGAAATTGGCAAGGATTGGTTTAAGCCCTTAATGTGTTGTTGTATCTAACCTGATAATTGCAAGGTTTGTTGTAAGTCTTTAATGTGTTGTTGTATCTAACCGGGTAGAGTAGAGGTTGTTTGAGTTTTAATTTTTTTGTATATAACCTTGTACTGGCAAGGGTTGTTGAAAGTCTTTAATCTCTTGCTTTATTTAACAAGAAATTGACAGTGGTTATTGTAATTCATTAATGTGTTGTTTTATCTAACCAGGTAGTGGCAGGGGTTCTTCGTAAGTTTTTAATATCTTGTTGTATTTAACATGGAATTGGCAAGGAATGTTGTAAGTCTTTAATGTGTTGTTGTATCTAACCTGGTACTCGCAGCGGTTGTTTTAATTCTTTAATGTGTTGTTTTATCTAACCTTGTACTTGCAAGGGTTGTTCTAAGTCTTTAATCTCTTGTTGTATTTAAAATAGAATTGGCAGGGATTGTTGTAAGTATTTAATCTCTTTTGTGTTTAACATAGAGTTGGCAGGGGTTGTTGTAAGTCTTTAATTTGTTGTTGAATTTAATCTGATACTAGCAAGGGTTGTTCTTAAGTTTTTTAATCTCTTCTTGTATTCAACATGGAATTGTCAAGGGTTGTTGTAAGTCTCTAATGTGTTGTGTAATTGGCAAGGATTGTTGTAAGTCTTTCATATTTTGTTTTATCTTACATGTTACTGGCAGGGGTTGTTCGTAAGTTTTTAATCTCTTGTTGTATTTAACATGGAACTGGAAGGAGCTGTTGTAAGTCTTTAATGGGTTGTTTTATCTAACCTGGTACCGGCTGGGGTTCTTGTAAGCCTTTAATGTGTTGTTGTGTCTAACCATGTAGTTGCAGGGGTTGGTGTAAGTTTTTAATTTTGTTGTATATAAGCTTTTACTGGCAAGGGTTGTTGTAAGTGTTTAATCTCTTGCTTTATTTAACACGAAATTGGCAGGGGTTGCTGTAATTCTTTAATGTGTTGTTTTATCTAACCTGGTATTTCCAAGTGTTGTTCTAAGTCTTTAATATCTTGTTGTATTTAAAATAGAATTGGCAGGGGTTGTTGTAGGTCCTTTATGTGTTGTTTTGTCTGACCTGTTATTGGCAGGGGTTGTTCGTAAATTTTTAATCTCTTGTTGTATTTTACATGGAACTGGTATGGGTTGTTGTAATTCTTTAATGTGTTGTTTTATCTAACCTGGTACTTGCAAGGGTTGTTCTAAGTCTTTAATCTGTACTTGTTTTTAAAATGGAATTGGCAAGGATTGTTGTAAGTTTTAATGTGTTGTTGTATCTAACCTGGTAATAGCAGGGGTGTTTGTAAGTCTTTAATCTCTTGTTGTTTTCAACATTGAAATGACAGAGGTTGTTGTAAGTCTTTAATGTATTGATGTACCTAACCTGGTACTTGCATGGGTTGTTGTAAGTCTTTAAAGTGTTTTTTTATCGAACCTGGTAAAAGCAGGGGTTCTTTTAAGTCTTTAATATCTTGTTGTATCTAACCTCGTACTGGCAGACGTTGTTGTAAGTCTTTAATGTGTTGTTGTATCTAACCTAGTAATTGCAGGGGTTGTTGTAAGTCTTTTATGTGTTGTTGTATCTAACCTAGTAATTGCAGGGGTTGTTGTAAGTCTTTTATGTGTTATTGTAACTAACCTGTTACTGGCAGGCGTTGTTCGTAACTCTTTAATCTCTTTTTGTATTTAACATAGAATTGGCAGGTGTTGTTTAAATCTTTAATGGGTTCTTGTATCTCACCTGGTACCTGCAAGAGTTGTTATAAGTCTTTATTGTGTTGTTGTATGTATCCTGGTACTGGTAGGGATTGTTGTAAGTCTTTAATCTGTTGTT
>NW_013743669.1:0-3236 GCF_000517525.1 Limulus polyphemus
CATCCTAGAATGAAAAAGGCATAATTTGTATTTATTTCCTAATTTTTTATGTTGGTTGCGAGATCGGTCAAATCTACCGAACCCGTACAGAGATTAATTACTGAACATATAAAGTGTTTTCTTTAGAAACGTTTGATATCTATCTCGACATTATAAAGATTCCGCATGGGAAGTTTCAAAATTTTCTGGCGCATAAAAGTATTTTTAATCTTAAAACGAATATTACTTTTCATGATAGATAGACAACATGTCAAAAGAAAAAATAGACATGAGAAAAACATTGCTCTTTAAACCTTAAGACTTAAGAAAAAAATTAATAATTTGCGTATGAAAGCGTTAAAATTTTTACTGATAATCTACCAAATTTCGTTAAGGTTAGGTACTAATCTAAAAGTTATAGCAAGAAAACTATAGCAAGCACAGAATGGTTACGAAGTCATCACATTAACTGACCCCGTGTTGAAAGAGTTAAAAACATTCCCATCATTGACTTTGCTTGAATCAAGTAGAATTCAAAGTTAATCAAATATAAATATTATCAATAGATGTATACATCTATAAAGACAAGAGCTCTTTTCTTCTATTATAGAAGTGAACATGAAAAAGTCACGTATCAGCCAGATCCATGCTTTGAACAACTTCTGATCATGAGATATGGTGACGTCATAAAAATTCACATCAGATATCATGTTTCCTCTGTACGACGGAAATAAAATCATTGGTACTTACTGTAATACTCAGAGGAGAATACAGCTCAGTATACAGGTCTATCCTGTACATCATGTATTATATAGTTCAGTTATTATGTATTTGGTCCCTCTTCTTGTTAACCCAGGCTAATGTTCATCACCATACTGCTTGTAGTACTGTTGGTTCACTGGAAGGAATTATCGATTCTCTGTCGTCTACTGTGGAAGAATTAACAGATCTGGCGAAACAGAGAATTACTACATTAGAAGGTAAAACATCCCTTTATAATTTAATTACTTTAAAAACAACGTTTTCGTATTAATGTAAGATAACGTTAATGAAAAGAACTGTCATTGATTTTAGTATACTGGTAAGTATTTTCAAGTTTTGAATGAATATTGATATAAATTTATAATTATACTTTACTATCTGTTCTATTCCAGGCCCTATTTGTTCTAAACACGACGTGTTTCACACCATAACGCCCATCTCGATCAACGCAACACAAATTAGAGAAAGAACCTCTCTACCGGTAGACTGTTCCGCCATCTATCATCACGTAAATCAAACAAACGGCGTCTTCAAGATATGGCCACATTTTCTGAACCACCCAATCTCTGTATACTGTGATATGGAGACTGTAGGGGGAGGATGAACGGTAGGTGATCCAGTAGAAGTCTGCGATGTCCAAAATACGTACGGAGAAGATTCTAGGTTAGAAAAATAAAGACTTTTAATAATAGGAACACACATTGTTAGTTTTAATATTTTAAAACTACTTATAATGTCTCTTTTTTTATCACAAAATCACACATATATTCGTAAAAAGAAAAGAAAAATTATGTTCCTACCGTCTACTTGTAACACAGTCATTAGGCTGCACGATGCTATAAACCTGAAACCACAATTCAAATATTTGTTCTAGACGACAGAACTACAGCTTATAAGGTTCTGGTATTATTAATACAGTGATTATATCATTGATATCGTGAAGAATTAAAGTTGAGGTAAGATATATAGTTTATAGTAATATATTTGTTTATTAGACTCCCTTATATAAATGCAATTATTAATTATCTTTATTAGTGGCAAATGTTTCAGTATAATATATATGAGCACGTGATGAATTGTGTTAAATGTAAGTTCGGTTTATATAACATAACACATTTATTTCTCTTTCTCATTAGATAATTCAAAGAAGGGGTGATTTTGGAAACCCGGTTGAGGACTTTTACCAAACATGGACTAGTTACAAAACTGGATTTGGAAATTTAACCAGAGAATTTTGGTTAGGTAATTGTTTTATTGTATAGACACAATATATATTTTTTCTATACTAAATAGCTTAAATCTCATAACATTATACATTTATATATATTTATCATATTGACCTTTTAGCAGTGCCTGACTAACAATACAGAAGTTACAATGACGCGGTTCATGTGCACTCATGTTACTGTATCAAATAGCATGAAACTGACCTATGGTCTAGCAAAGTAACTTGTTTTGGCTGTGTTTTAGTAGAGTAGCCTTTTGTAAAATACATTCAAATTTCAATTATTATACATTATATATGTTTATAGATTATTGACATTTTGAAATAAGTTCTTAAATTTATTTTTATTAAAACATAGAACAGTAACTAAAGATATGATGCAAACAGTTATCTCTTCTAGTTACGACCTTTGTACTCGGTTGCTACTTGAAGTAGGTTACTAAGCCTTTAAATAAATTGCACGTGCAGGGTATGAAACAAAATATTTATTTTAGGTTTTAGATATACATTTGAATAACTAAAAAATCATACATTGCAACATTAATACCATAGAATTCCACTATAATTTATGAATCTTAGTAACTAAAAGGTATTTTAGTCTAAAAAAATATCAAATTTTGATCTGACTAAAGACACACCTTACCTCGTTGAAATCTTGGTTCAAAAGAAATGATTGGCGCTATGTCCGTCAAAATGGCTCAGAAAGCCACTAGGGGGAAATTCTGAGCTTCTAATTGGTTATTCATGTCCGATATAGTATCAAAATTTGAAGTATAATCTACAGATTGATATCCAAAATATTAACATCAATTCATGAAATAGTAGTTGAATAAAATTTTGATTGTGAATGAAAAACGAGATGACATGGCCTTTCACCCGTGACCCGTCTCGAAAGGGTTAAGTCTTTTCTTATACTCTAACGATTGAAATGAAAAACTGTATTTATGTTTTACTTTAAAATACGATATTTCGGGAGATTTCTTAACCTCATTCTATATCAAGAGTGTATTTTCAACAGTGTTTGACGTTTTACACACGAATTAATGTCTTAGAAACAGAGAAACTTAGGAACATCCAATGTCGGTTTCAAAACAAGCAGTGTTTAAAACGTATTTATTAAAACTATTTTACTGGAGGTTAACAGTGATTATCCAGGTTTCAGACAGAAGAGACACCCCACATTATGTAGATCAAATATATCCGGGTCACAACCAAAAATTAATCATGGTGAGAACGTGTTTATTACCAGACATCACTTGTTAACGTAGTT
>NW_013743670.1:0-2872 GCF_000517525.1 Limulus polyphemus
ATTTATTGCAAGTATCAAAACATTAAGTTATATTTAATCTGAAAGGAAACCTCAAATCTCGTCCTTTGACACCCGATACTAATGACTATATTAAAATATTTTAATGTCCTCTGACTGAATTTGGGAATAAAAAATATCGAAAAGTGAGGTCCAAAGTTGTCTTGAAAATTCATGAACGATTAACCAGAAATAATAATAATAATTTCAATTATTTTTGAAGAAACCACCAATTATTCAAGAAGATTTAATAAAGTAACCACTATTTATATGATTGATACATTCTATTGACATAAGTTGGATAAAAATGTTTAAAAGTAAAACCTTCAGTCATAAAACCCAGCCTCCTAGTGGCTCAGTAGTAAATTTCACAGTTTTCTACAATAAAATTCAGTTTTAGATACCTGCAGTGGGCAAAGCACAGATAGCCCATTGTGTACCTTTATGCTTAATAACAAACAAACAAAAAATGGCTAGGTGATTAGGGCGCTCGACTCACAATCTGCAGGTCGCGTGTTCGAATCCTCATAACACCAAACAGCCTTTCAGCCGTGGGGTCGTTATAATGTGATGGTTAATCCCACTATGCGGTGGTAAAAGAGTAGCCCAAGAGTTGGCGGTGGGTGGTGATGACAAGCTGCCTTCCTTCTAAACTGCTAAAGCAGCTAGCCCTCATGCAGTTTTGTACGAAATTCAAACCAAATCTTTTTTATAATTCTTTCACTAATCTAACCCTACCAAGCTTCTACTAGTGGTTGTCTTTTATGAAAATTTGAAAGATTTGTTATGAAACAGGAAAAACTTGGCTAATGCAAAAGTTGCTGTTGTAGTATTGTGATTTATTTTTTCATAAATTACTTTATATAAACATCAGCTGAGAATATATAAGCATTAATCTGCAGGAGCTACATGGAGGTATTAGCTAAAATAAAAAAAACTGTACATTATCCCTCATGAAATTTATACTTATATATACTGGATGTATATTATTCATCTGTTCAAGAATTAAGGGTTGAATAATATTTAAGATTTTTTTTTTAACAACTTACAATTTTATCAAGACAAAAGTACTTGCATGAAAGGTAAACAGTTCTTAAATTAATAAATAAATCATACTGATAAAACAAGACACAAGTAGAACACATGAATATATTTTATATGTAGACATGGCTGGATTGTAGAGGAGGGCAAATGGTGCAATTGCCCTGAGGACTTCCAGAATCAAAAGACCATTTTTGTCGTTTCAAATAATCTGATTATTTTTCATTAACATGTTCTTACAGCTTTTTTTCATAAGTATTTGGTAAGCAATTTAACAAAAATAAAACTCATTGTCATTAATATAATGTTAATAAGCTACAGATTGCTTGTTTAATGCTCATTCTATACTTAATAACTAGTATTGCATTTCATTATTATTATTGTATGAAGTTCAGTTCTGAAGAACCCCTACAAAAACTGCTTTCTCCCAAAGTCTTTAAATGGGCTCTGTCTGTAGGCCATACTTATGTTAAATAAAACACTATATTTATATTAAAGAGTTACAATTTAACTTTTGAGGAATATTTATGTTAAGAGCAATTAGTAGATGTACAGAAGGTTTGGTTTTTGAAAACGTTCTTCAATGTCAGTGAAAGTAGTTCATTATTTATACTTGAAAACAAAATTATAATGATCATACTCTTTACGAATATGCTTGTATTTTAATCATTAGAACTATTTTTCTTCATATGTCATTCCTTTCTTAGACTTAGTCTTTAAATCCCAAATGTCCCATTATCTGAAAATATGTTTTCCTGGGGATTTTTATTATCTACCTAATCTTACAGTCATATTTCTATATTGAGACATATGACAGATCAACATACATTTATAAAGTTTCATTTAAACAGTTTGGACTTCAATAGAAAAACAATATATGTTCTTGCTAAGTTTTCTTTCTGAGAAATCATTTTATTATTATTAATTGATAGAGTAGCTATGTTTGTTTGTTTGGAATTAAACACAAAGCTATACAATGGGCTATCTGTGCTCTGCCCACCACGGGTATTGAAACCCGGTTTCTAGCATTGTAAGTCCGCAGACTTACCGCTGTGCCACTTGGGGGCGAATAGCTATGCCATTAAGCTAAAATTAAAACATTTAAGCAGTGATTGGTATAATAAGATTGAAAGTACAAGAATAAAATGCAGGGGACATATGTACAGTACATTTTCTAATCAATAGTGGTCTTAAATTTATATTACTTATAAAACGATAAGAAATCAAGTAAGAAAATTAATGGCTATTAACAGAAAAATATAAAAAGGGTTTGAAGAAGCTACCCTTTACTTGTCATAAACTTGTACTTGTCCATCTTTTTCTTGGAGGAAAAATTCATTATAATTATTTTTAATATAATGCAATATACTGTATTCAATCCAATATATGTAATTAATGAAACTTGATTTCATCTTTCACTTTAATTACTAGCCCAAGTGATAAACTGATATCACATTAGTTTGAACTAAAAATGTACAGTAATTTTATTTGCTACTTCTCGCAAATATTACAAACTTGTACAAATGATTCTCATACTAATAATGTTTTTATTATAAAATAAATCCACTTCTTAAATTATTGAACTTCAACTAGGAGAAGGTAATATATTTTATTGTGTCTTGCTACCTATTGAGAAATAAACAAACTTCTAAATTATGTTTTTCTAGCCGAAGAATGCATAATGGCACGCCATTTACTGCCATATAGGTATCAAATGATAGGTAGTCATCTTTTTCTTTAAATATTCTAATGATTTTTATGAACATGTAGTCACAAACTTCAACCTATTATAACCAATGGAGTTCTGCTGCCTGTGAGGTACGACTTGTTCATT